>NW_013665880.1:356418-370147 GCF_000517525.1 Limulus polyphemus
CTGCTAAATTAGAGACGGCTAGCGCAGGTAGCCCTCGTGCAGCTTTGCGCGAAATTCAAAAACAAAACAAACAAAGCATCATTTATCAAAAGTTCTACTTAATTTCTCTAAGAAATCCTCAAATCTTTTCTCCAATTTATTCTTCACTCTTTGGAAGCATCTTCTCAATTAATCCTATCAATACATTTGATACTAGCTTTCAAACGTTATTAAAATAAACCAATACATATCATAGAGATAACCAAAACACGCACAAGTTTCCACATGTTTTGTTATTTGCAACCTCGGGTAGAAACTTGTATGTGTTTTGGTTATATCTATGATATGTATTGGTTGAATTCTAATAATATTTGAAAACCAGTAAGTCTCTGCTGAGTGACTGTCCTCTGGATGCGAGTACAAAAGATCCGTGATGGTGGTGTAGTCTGTAGCTTCATGTACTTCTGATCAATAAATCATGAGTAGCAGTGGAAGATCTTGATCCTACATTTTCCGATGTTCTTCCACATAAACGGCTAATTGATCTAAGAGTATAAGGTAGTATCTCTCCAACATCCCACAAGAAGATGGATGAAGGGCTCCTGTCCTGTTATTTTTTATTCCAAGGATCTGAGACATTTCTGCAAACAAGGCTGATTCAATGTTCTGTCCCTAATTTGAGTGAAGTTCCATAGCTACAACAAATCTTGAAACGAGTTCATTGACGAATTTATTGCTTGAGTTTCTACTTCCTGGTTAGGAACAGCATATGCAAATCTGACTATTTGATAAAATAGTCCATCACAACCATGATGTATTTATTCCCACTGTTACTTAGTGGCAGAGAAAGGACCAAGCACATCGACAGCAACTCTCAAATGGTGCTCCACCATAAAACAGTTGTAGTTGTTCATGGACCTTTTCACTTGCAATGTAGTCCACACAGCTTACACACATTCTCTACAGATCCCTGGCACTTATTCTCTTCGGTGTCTTTTTATCACCTAAGTGCCCAGCTGTTGGAAGGTTGTGGAAGTGACTGAGTGCTTTGGAATGTACAGATTGTGTATGTACTAACTGAAGTTGCTGTTTCTGTTCACTGGTATCTTCCCATTTCCGACATAACAAGCCCTCTTATAGGCATAAATAATCCCATTCTGCCCAGTACGTCTTTGTCTATGGGCTTTATGGAGGACTGTTTGCCATGAGGATTTTTTGCACCTTTATTGATTCCCTGAATAATTGATTTCGAACTTGTATCTTTTGCCTGAGCATATTTCAGTTGAGTGTTGAACCACATTAGTTTTTAGTCGTCACATGTGGATGTACATCTTGGATTATACTCTGTTCTATTTTAGGTTTATTATCTTTACCATTATGTGCTCCCCGTCTTTTCACAGTGTGTACATTTTTCATTAGCGCTCGTTCATCAGGATAATTCATCTGCATTTCGATGGTTTCCGGTCAGGATGATGTACGATGTCAAAGTTGTTCCCTTGACGTTGTAAGAGTCATCCTCTCTTGCTATCTGAACTTCTGAATTTCGAAAATTCACCAGCCATTTCAGCCTTGCATTTCTATCCAAAGTGTAAACCTGCAGAAAAATGTAATACGACTAGTAAAGAGATACTAAGTGTTGTTTGAGCCCTAATTCATTACCTCCATTATCTATACGAACAAAATATTAATTTCCTTGCTATAGTAGGCAATCACGGGTTCATTTCCATGTTGTACTCGTGATATAAACTCTGCTTCTACTGCAAAATCATTAGCAATTGTATCTAAAATGAACAGATTCCAAGAGTTTCGTATGCTTATACCTGAGTAGTGCTCAGTTCTTTCTTCAGTTTGATAAATGCTTGTTCATACTCGGCAGTCCAACAAAACTTGTGGGCTTTTTAAAGTAATTTGTGAGAGTACGAGCTATGTCAGAGAATGATTTGACAAAACGACGATAGTAAGAGCACAGTCCAAGAAATTATTTTACCTCACGCAAATTCTTTGATGTTGGCCAAGTTGGTCAGAGTCAATATTCGATGGGTCTGTAGCCACTCCCTCTCTGTTGACAATGTGTCCCAGAAAACTCGCATGTTAACGAAACAATACACATTTCATAGAGTGTAGCTTAAGGTTCTCATTCCACAACCAATCCAGAACTTTCCCTAGCCCAACTTAAGTATTATCAGAGGTCTTCTCGTATACGTTTATGTCATCCAAGTAGATGAGTATGACGCTCAGGATATTTCAGAAAGGGCACACTCCATTGGTCGTTCAAATGTAATACTTGCATTACATAATCCAAATAGTAGCACAATAAATTGCTCCAATCCATTTTTTGTAGTAAAGGCTGTCTAATCTTTACTAAGTTTGGCAGTTTTCACTTGCTAATATTTACTCTTAAGATCCAATGTTTGAAATCATCTTGATACAGACAGAGCATTCAAAGTGCAGCAATCCTTCTTTATGACTTCATTTACCTTCCATGTAAAATCTTGTGAATCCATCCTTCTTCATATTCTTCATGTTCCTTCGTGGCTTCTCTCCTTGAAAGCCTCAGTCTGTCTTCCAAATGGACATAATCTGGCTAACTGATATAGTATTAATCTTGTGAGATATTCTTTGGTATAAGTCACGAAATCCACAGGAGATGTCTTTATTTCGGGAGCAAGTTATGAAATCTATGGCATTGATCAGCTGTAACACCTTCATAGCTCTGGTCATACAGCTCTTGTAAGTGTAATAATAAACTGTCCTTATATGAGAATTTGGCATCAGACTTCCTGTATCTTGCTTAAAGGTGGCTACTTCTGATGATATTTTATTTAGAAGTACTATATATACAGCTTCACATTTTGCAACATCCCATCCAGATTCAACTCTAATTTTATGGTTTTTTGTGTTTATTTCCTTAATGCTGGCATATATATTCTTCAGATCCATGAGAATCCTTCCAATCATTAATCCATCAGTAAGTACTAGAGTGTTTGGTTCTATGATGGCCCAATCAATAGATAAAAATTATTTCAAATAAGTCCTGATATGAGTATTTCACTGCCCGTGTTGTTGTCACTGGAAGTTAAACCTCTGGTGTAGTAGTTGGCATGTAGTGCACAGGGAATTTTCGGTAATATATTGTAAAGCTATTGGAAACTAGCCCAACTTCGCATCCATTTTTCCACATGAAGTCAGATACCAATATGCACTCTTCCTCGATGTCAGCCACCCACATGTCATGCGGTGTCAAGTTTCATACATTAATCCCAACTTCTCTCTTGTTTGAACTTTGTTCACATCAGTCTGTCTTGTTTCATTATTGCTAGTGGCAGTTCCCACCTTTATCACCATATTGGATCGAACTATTGCAGCTGTAGAATCAATGTCGATCAACATCCTGTAAGACTTTTTATCAATAAATCTGTGGACTCGTGCATTAGTTTATTTTGGGAAGAAGGGGTATTGTCAACTTAACTTCGCTCCATAATGTCATCTAATTCATGTTTCCCAACGTAAGGTTAGCCTTTTGTTGTTCCTTTAATCTGGTTCGGCTCAGAGACTCATCCTTAGAGTATTGTCTCCTTGGTGTATTAACATGTGTTGATTTCTCACGGTCTTGGCTGTAATGGGCACGTTTAACACACACACACACAAATATATATAACAGTTACCCGAAACCATGTGGGAAGAGTTTTTATTCCCGACATGATTTCGTCTACAGTTCCTGGCAGTATTTCCTATCAAGTTGCACTTGAAACATCTATTGCCTTGTGCTGCACAGTGGCTCAGCGGCATGTCTGAAGACATATAACGCTAAAAACCAGGTTTTGATATACGTGGTAGACACAACTCAGATAGTCCATTGTCTAGCTTTGTGACTTACAACAACAAATAATCTATTTCCTAGTTATCAATTGTTCTAGACTATTATTAAGGGGAGGTGATATTTCAGTTCTACAGAATCTGATATTTCTATATTTTCTAGGTAACGTATCTGCAACTTTAATCATTTCTAGTTCCATTGTCAACTGCAGAGCTTCATTTAAAGATTTTCACCTACTTTGATTCAGCCTAATTCTCTTATCTTATTCTCTTAGGGCATCTATAAATTGGTCAAATGCCAACGAATCCATCATTTCACACCGATTATCTAGGTCGGATAATTGGGCAAGCCTTTCCAAATCTTTTTCTCCAAGTTTGTCTGAGATATCTTCTGTCCTCCGTATCCTGTTCCAGAACATTGCTTTCGATACCTCCATCTGTTGTGCCACTCAGAACCTGTTAGATAAGGCATAAGGCAGCTGTAATGCTTGATAGTTTTTACGGCTCTTACGTGGAAGGTTTCTTAATGTCTTTAAAACTGGTTCTTTTAAATGAACAGCAAGATAACCAGCTTGTTGATCATTATTCCATCTGTTCACTTTGGAAATTATTTTCAACTGAGTTTGGTCTTCTTTCCATAGTTCATTTCCATCACAGTCCATTGATTTCTCAATTGGGCAACTTTGTGTAATTGGCCAGCTGAACTCTGGAACTGGATTTGGTAGTGACATGGGTGGAGTAATCCAGAAAAGTCCTGTAGTAACAGAGGACACACCAGTAGTGGTAACAGATGTGGATCAAGTAGGTTCTTTTATTCCATATTTTATGGTAAATAACGTTATAGGTTGCAATTTTTAGGCAGATGCAGAAAGAGGCGAGGCTAGTTTAACTTTTGCATTTCCAAGTTTGTTTTCAGATGTTTTATTATATCACTGATGTTCTTTTCTACCTCGGTGATTTTTTTTGTCTTTCTTCGGTATTGTCCTTACAAGTTCTCTGTTGTTTATTAATGTATTTATGCACTTCTCAATCTTATCGTTGTAATCCATATGTATATTTCCAATTGTTTCATCAATCTTGTCTTCAATCATATTTAATTTTTGTTCTTAATTCTTCTTTAAATATTTTCTTATTTTTTCTTTTAACTCCTGTCTTAAATTCCTCTCTTGTTATTTTAATTTTGTATCTTTTTTTATATTTAGCTTTTAATTTCCTGTGAATGTATTTCTATATTGCTTTCTTCTTGGTCTTTCTTGAATTTTCTCTCTCGTTCTTCTTCTTAACCCCCCAGTGGCATAGCGGCATGTCTGCGGACTTACAACGTTAGAAACCGATACTCGTGGTGGGCAGAGCACAGATAGCCCATTGTCTAGCTTTGTGCTAAACTTAAAAAAAAAACAATCAAATCTTCTTCTTGTTCTTTTAATTTTCTTCCTCTTTCTGTTTGTTCTCATTTCCATTGTCTTATCTCTATCAGGTTTTCCATCTCGCTCTGTTATATTTCAAATGTAATTAAAGTTCTAGTTTTTTTACCAAAATATCCCCACTTGTTTCATCAGTTACTGTAACGTGTTCTATCATTTGTATAGTTCTGCAGGTTCTTGGTGAAAATAATGCGAAGTCCAGTCCACGAACTAGTTAATATTTGTTTTATAACATTTTTTACAGGATACGCTTGTTTTGACAAAAGTCGTTAGTCTAAATTTCACAAATAAAATTTCAACGGAAATTCCTTCGTAATGGTACTACGACTCATGTACAAATAAATTTCTAACAATTTCACGGTTGAACGGTCAAGTAACTGAATATATGGGTTAACTGATACTGTTCTGAATACTGTAATGTACTCTGAATCATTGAAAACTCGGTGCTTTACTTATTCTTGTATTTATAATGTATCTTTACTTCTAGATATTTCGCAAAGTCTTTCGATTATTAACGTTCACAAACATTCTAAATATTCTAGATCTACTTTTATAAATTTTGTAAATTTAGCGTGATAATCTTTTTAGCAGCTCCATCTTGCAAAAAAAACAACAACAAAAAAACAAACTAAACTAAAACATTGAAAATAAGTTTACAACAGTACAATACAAAACTAAACTAAAACATTGAAAATAAGTTTACAACAGTACAATACAAAACAATGGATTCTTCGTAGTATAAACAAAATTATTTTATCTATAGTAATTTAAATATTTTTTTTATATTTAGTATGTCATTTTCTCTTTTAGCAATTGTAAAGTTACAGCTTATTTAAGCAAATACAGAGATGTTTTAAACTTATAATTGCGTGAAACAATAACAATAATATTAACATAATCTGGTATTTATTTATGAATTTTTTCCCCACCAAAGCGTGAATTTTAGTGAATAAAGGATGACGTAGATGTCTTAATTATTCTTTGATTCGCTACTCCCACTACAGCATATTAATTTTGTGGAGTTCACGGCTCAACAATGCTACTTGGAAGAGTGGGCGGGAGTAGCGAATCAAAGAATAGATTATGCCTCTACGTCATCACCTAGTATTGCTGATAAGAACTAAATGACAGTAACTAGAGGATGAAGTCTGCACAAATAGTCAGTTAAAACAATTAATTATCATTTAAATCTATTTAAAAAAACAACAGAAGACTGAGTTAAAAAATAATTTGATTTGCAAGATGAACCTTGCGTCTCATTAATGGTAGTTTTCCACAGGTTTGGTGTCAGGTTCTAGACGCTTGTAAATTTGTTACATAGTGCCAGCTTCTGGCAATCTCTACCGACAGTCACATTATTAAAAGAAAATACTTTTAACTTATTCATAACGTAAGTTAATATTTTCAGTCTTTTTACATTATGTTGATTGTTATACACAATTATGATTTTTTTTTTTAAGATGGCAGATGTTAAATGTTTTATTTTGTTATAGAACTCAGGATGTCCCCGGTACGTTTTTCGAAGAATATGTGCTTTGTCCTACAAGGTTTATCTCTGTTTTAGTGCGGAGAATTAATGTGCTATTGATGTAAATTGGTGTTTTTCTCAAAACATGTTCATTTTATGTATTTCTTGCTCCCCCCCCCCTCCTCAGTGACTCAGCGGTAAACCTGGAGGCTTGTAACTCTAAAAAAGTAGTTTCGATATCTACGATGGGCAGAACACAGAGTCATTACGTAGCTTGCGCTTAACAACAAACAAAAATGTATTTTTTTAACCTTTGTTTTATTTATAGTATTCACAAATATTTGCATTTCATCTTATCACTGCTCTTATCGTGACTTGTAATATTACAAAGCATGTGTTATATAGTATTTATAAAGCAGTGAGCTCCATTGTCCATTCTAATGTCACGGATTGTGTCGGGAAATATATATATTTCTTATTTTTTAGTTTAGGGTTTAATACAAATAGAATATGCTGCACTGAGAGTTTCGGGAAACTATGGTGTATGGAACCTGATAAGACTCAAATTGAAAAAAAAAAATCTGATATTAGCAAATAGGTATGTAGTGTCATCAATGGGAAAGAGGCGGAGATTTACAGTCGCAAGTAATGTTCACATACGCGGTCGAACTACGTGTGGACTCGTCTTTCACTACGATGCGTCCCAAGACAAGGTTCGAATTATATAATCGTGCCTTAACTTATGCATTAGACACATCGGTGACAGTTCGGCCTAAGTAATGTAAGTTTTTTTTTTTTCATTTATTTTCCCGGCAAACCGAGTGTTAGTTACCTTTGGAACTACATTAGTTGACCATACTGGTTCTAATGGCCATAATTACGCTATGTTAGTCCATACGTCACTTTTCATTGTAACATACTTCCGCAAAGGACAGTAAGATCAATCCGAGACCACTTATCTTGATTTCCACTTCGCTTGGACATCAGTCAGCATCTAAGCAACTCTGGACTACGTTTAAACGGGTCAAGGACTCAGAAGTCCATCGGGAAACTTTGTAGTTTTGTGATCGAATGGGATTGCTGTGATTTCAATTTCTTCGGCCATCTTTACTTTGAAAACATTCATGACTTTCGATACATAACTGGAAGCTTGTGAACTTTTCGACTTGTCAACCTCAAATCCTTGTTTAATTGTTAACGATACCAAGAGATATGTCCAGCTTCATCGCAGTGGGGTTCGGGGTCGTCGGTTACTTCTCTTTCGTAACCGTAGGTCCTCAGGAACCATGCCCCATTCTATTCCAGGGTGAGGACCTGAACCATGCCCCATTCTATTCCAGGAAGATCTTGTTCCCGTCATAAACGCTCTGCTGTGCGATTGTCGACTCTCTTCTCAAAATGTTGTGTACTTTGGCTTTATATTAACGTTATACAAATACCTTTCTCAGAGAAGGAGGTGACATATCTTTTTAGCCATAATTTTAACCATGGCGGCATTGAATGGCAAATCACATACATGCGTGTTAAACATGCCGCCCGTGGCGACATTCCACTGTATGTATTAATGTTTAGTGCAGAGCATTATCATTTAAATTCCTATAATATCCTATTGCGAAGCAGAAACTGTAAACAAGTTTTGTTGTCCTGTGTAAGAAAGTTATAAGTAAAATGTGGGATTATTCGTTTTTACTCGATAAATTACTTTCAAGTATGTAATCCAAGCTAATTTAAACCTGTTATAGGTTCCAGATTTCTGCATTGAAAGCTGTAGTATAAGATATTTAATTGAGCAATAACTGATAAAAAAAATAAAGGCAAATGCAACAATGAAAGAGAAAAACGCAAAAACTGACCGACCACCAGTCATCATTGTCAAGGGCCTGCTAACAACCTTGGTCACCTTTATTCTTATTAGGTATAAAACAATTTTCAGCGTCACAGCAGTAAACACCTGTCATCAAATATAATATTGTCATTGGTTGTATTTCTCCACCATTCATTCATTCGTTTATAAAGTAAAACATTCTTTTTTATGTCATTAAAGTTTAACGAAAAATAACCTTGGAACGAGAGTTATGAGTGTGCAACTACTTGATACTCATAATACTTCGAAACGCATATTAAGTGTTCGATTACACTTTGAAAGTTACTGGAATGTTTCTCTCAACTGTCAAGTTTTAAATATTATAATAATAATTCCAGAGACCCTGTGTGTATCAGTGCACAAACACACTCATCTCCAAGTTTCATTTGAAAAGACAAAAAAAAAGTTTGAACTCTCAGAGGCTCACGGGTATGTTTTAATGTTAAGTTGTTTATATTTGCACAAAACAATATTTTTTCTTTCTGTTTATATCCCTTAATACCGTGCTCTTATGGGGGGGGGTATTTGTTCTAAGGTCTTATCGGTTTAGTACGATCTTCAAAACAAACCACGTGATCCTTCAGAATACCCCTTTACTATAAATATGTCAGCTACTACATCCGAGAATGAATAAATTTACCAGCTCAGTTCACATACCACCAGTATGACATAACACTCAGAACATGCAGTTTGATTGACAGTTGACAAGAACAATCTGTTGGCAGAGGAAGTTGCCAAAACGTCATCTTCGTACGGTACCAACTGATACGTGTCAGTAGGTTTGTACACTTGACATACTGAGTGATTGTTATAACCTCTTCGTTTACACAACTAACGATATATTGTTTCGTGTTATGAACCTTAGATTACTTGCAAGTTTGTGTATAACCCCACATTAGAAACTCAAACAAATATTGTTTACAGGTCCGTGTATAACCCCACATTATAAACAGTTACACTGTTTTACAAAACATTAGCTGGGATCTACCTGTCTTCCTGACCTGTGTCTCGGGTTAAAAGTTTTTTTGTTTTGTTTTCTAAACACATCAAAATGACATAGAAACAGACAGTCCACAATTTGCTATCAGAATTCTACGTTAATGGCATGTTTTGTTTTTTGTTGTTGTTTTCAAGAGGTAGGACTATTTGACTGAACCGAAGCTAAATACAGTTTCGAATATTGCATCTACTGAAATTTCTCTATTTTTTCACCTTTGTGATGTATGTCATCTTTTGAAGAGATGTGATCAGATACGTAAGGTTTGTCATCGTATGTAAATATATTGCTAAGATATGAAAAAAGTTGCGTACAAAGTTGTTAATCATCAAGTTACACGTAAAATATTATACTATTCGATCCAATAGAATGTTTCAGCGAACGTTTTAATCATTTTGAATTAGCAAGAAGCAAAATAGATAATAATGGAATACTGAAAACATATTTAGTAATGTAGTAAATTTGCACTTTAGTGTTATAATAAAGATGATGTCAGTGTATCTTATTTTGCTAAAATGTAAAACTTTTGGTTTTATAATAACCTGGCCTGTACTGTAATGTTAGGTTTGAATTATCTGAGGTAATTACACGCTATCTCTAAAGTGATGCTTCAAAGAATGTTCATGCACTGGTAGAAGTACAAAATAAAATATATATAAATAAATATATAGAATAAAACGATGACCTTGTTATTCGTAGCTGCAGTCATAAACAATAATTTAACAAAAGCTTCGCTGAAATGAATGGATTTAGATTATACTACATCACCACCAGATGTCACTGTATCATCTCAAAGATCGTTTGGCACGAGGACGCTTTCAGCGCACAGCGGTATCGGGTGGCGGCAGAACAGCAACAGACGGGTGTGTGTATGGTTGAGTAGGCTTGGTTCTTGTTGTTTTTCAATTCGTGAAACGTCCCATGACAGGACCAAGATGGATGAGCATAAGCCTATTGAAAATAGAAGCATTGTCAGC
Source organism: Limulus polyphemus (assembly GCF_000517525.1). Lineage (NCBI taxonomy): Eukaryota > Metazoa > Arthropoda > Merostomata > Xiphosura > Limulidae > Limulus > Limulus polyphemus. Next base: position 366,944 of record NW_013665880.1, read on the forward strand.
ATGTTTGGGCGACTGGTAGAGACATACCTTGCAGGGGTTTCCATTGCAGGCTAGCCTTGCCAATGACTAATTACTATAAAGCTGGCTGTAAACTTCTTTGTAACACCTAAAAATCAACTTCTTTAATTTTAAGCTAAATTGTATCGTGGTGATAAAATGTGAAATTCTGGAGCCTCTTTAAATGTATGCTAAAAAATTGGGTTGGGATATTAACTGTAGTTTGATTTTGTAAGACTTCCTGACAATTAAAATATTGCTTCAGAATATATTTACTGTTGTGATTTAGTTCACTTGTTTGTGTGAGTAGATGTGGTTCTTTCTGAATTAGTTTCAACGTTCTAATTTATTTTGAAAGTTAAGCCTAAGATGAAATCTTGTTCTACACTGGAACATTTCTGTATATTGACCTAGAAAAAATGCATATTAGTTCAACTATAAAAACGTAATTTATAACTGTATAAAAAAAATTACGTTATTTTATGTGGACTTTTTCACTTGAGCCTGAAGTTCACTTCTACATCTTACTAGCATCTTTAATAGTTCTCCCTCTCCACCTGTGTCAAACGCCCCCCATCCCTCCGCTTCCCCTGTTCTTTTTACACACATCCCGCAACTCTAACCATTATCTTCTATAATCGTTTTGGTCAGGTAAAAGGTCATGTGCTTCAATGTCTCGGTTTACTTTTCATTGGTCACTCATTTTGACCTAGATCATTCATCATACTTGTCATATTCTATCTACAGTACATCTTCTGACACCCCTCCCTTTGGGCTACTACCCATTTAAAGTTATTATCCGTCTGTCTGGTTAACTAAACTTCTATTTAATTTAGCGTCACGTTACTACAAAATCGTGCGTCACACTTTGGGTCCGTGGGTGCATTACAAGAATGACAGTCAAATCCAGCTATTCGATTAGAGAAGCCCGGGCGTTGACAATTGCCTAACTGTCTTCCCTCTTGGCTGTCAATTCTATATCAGAGACCGATAGCCCGAGTGCAGCTTTGCGCGAATATCCGAACGAAACAAGCTACCATCTCACACCATTCCTTCAACACATTCTTCACGTGTGTACCTTGCTCACTGTTATCTGTTTCGTTCTATGGATATTGATATTCAGTTTTAGGATTTCTAGAATTTTTCTGAACTCTATAAACATGTCGTATATTTCTGTTGGATTCGTCGTCTTCTACTGACATATTTAAAATTTCAACTAATTTCTCTGTTTTATACTTGAAAATATGTGTTACAACCATATAAAATACCAGTCTTCATTTTTCCTATTTCATTTCCAGACTGAAAATTATCCTATACTCCTGGCTTCAATTTCCACCGACTTTCGTGCAGAATCCACTTTTATTTTTTAGCAACCATTTTAAGGCTATAATAAAGAATATACTGCAAATGTATTTCTACAAAATAATGTTATGCACGATAGTTTGTCGCAAAAGCCCACTCAAACTGACCCAACTTGGGAATTGCACAAATGATGGTGGCTTATGTATTGTTCTAATGATGCCTTCTGTACCTCCACGGAGAAGTGTGTTATAATACTACTACTTTGGTTTTCAGACATTTACAGAAAAGTAATTGTATTTTGTTACATGTATATTTATTTACTTTGCATGATGGCCTATAGATACTCATTAAGCAGAATAACAAGATTTCAACGTCAGTATTTTTTAACTTGATCTAGTGAAGTAACAGAGATTTTCGCAAGGTACTCGAAACAATTTAAGTGAACAATTTTCTCAAATTATAAAATAATCTACGACTTAGCATATCGAGAACTTTATTAAATAATCTACGACTTAGCATATCGAGAACTTTATAAAATATCTACGACTTAGCATATCGAGAACTTTATAAAATATCTACGACTTAGCATATCGAGAACTTTATTAAATAATCTACGACTTAGCATATCGAGAACTTTATAAAATAATCTACGAATTAGCATATCGAGAACTTTATTAAATAATCTACGACTTAGCATATCGAGAACTTTATAAAATAATCTACGACTTAACATATCGAGAACTTTATTAAGTAATCTACAACTTAGCATATCGAGAACTTTATTAAATAATCTACGACTTAGCATATCGAGAACTTTATTAAATAATCTACGACTTAGCATATCGAGAAGTTTATTAAATAATCTACGACTTAGCATATCGAGAACTTTATTAAATAATCTACGACTTAGCATATCGAGAAGTTTATTAAATAATCTACGACTTAGCATATCGAGAACTTTATTAAATAATCTACGACTTAGCATATCGAGAACTTTATTAAATAATCTACGACTTAGCATATCGAGAAGTTTATTAACTGAAGAGCTCTGATTTAATTAAAAAATCTAAAGTTGAATCAAGCTTTTACTGAACAAGAAGAAATATGCTAAAAATTTACCACTATAACTGCTCGTTTTAACAGACACGACGTTATCCTAACAAACGCTATAAATTAGAGCCGATAGATTAAAATGTTATTTCTCACTTCTGCACCTGAAGAAGGGAAAAATTATAAAATGTTACGTTTAAATACAATCGAAAGTCGACAATTATTTCCCTGTTAAAGGTGAAATAAAAACAAATTTCAACATGTGAAAAAAGCACAACCTTACAATTATTCAAGATTTGCAATTACTGCAAGTTTTAGAATTCTGTCTCACCTTATCATTAAAATTAAGACATTTAGCATTATCTTGCTATGAATTTGTTATTAAGAATGATAAGAATAGCATTGAACGTCATTCGTTACAACACCTTTCGAAAATGAATATATATATATTTTAAGCTTTTACACCCAAATCATGCATTTTGTTAAGTTTCACATTTCTAATCAATATACCAGATAATCGTTAAACATTTAAGAGCAAAAATCCAATATATTCATGCCAACTATCAGTATCTCAGATTCAAAAAATTAAGCAACTACCAAGTTTTACTTATATTTTCATTTGAATATTTTTTTTTTTTTCTGTTATAACTTGTATTTGGAGAAATCAAAGTTTTTGATACTACGTGACACTCAGAATGGAAACCAAATGTCCTTACTAAATGATACTTAGTTGAATAAGTGTTTGTATCGGACTTCATTATCATACAACCAAAGCTTTAGAGTAAAAATATACACCTGGAAAAAAGTTAAGCACCCCCGTGTTTTTTTCAAGTGATTCAGATTCGACGTTCTTGT
>NW_013665880.1:371051-392124 GCF_000517525.1 Limulus polyphemus
TAAATTAGGGACGGCTAGCGCAGATAGCCCTCGTGTAGCTTTGCGCGAAATTCAAAAACAAACAATCCTCCCAGCTATCATAACTGAACTTCCTCAGATTTACCGAGTTTTAATCTACTTTGCAGAAGGTCTATCTTGCGCCTTTCTTCTCCAAGCTGTCTGTAATCAAATTCTTCACCAGATGTTTTTATAGCTTCAGTAAATCTAACTTCTTTTCGCTCTTTCTCTCTCATCATGTGTGATCCAGTGGCCACTAATCATCTTCCCATGAAGATTCAACTAACGACCAGGGTAGTCTATGACCATCCTTTCACAAATATGATACTTTTGTACTACAGTAGTGCCAATTGGCCTTCTTATTGGCTTCACGATGAAAGAGATATCACCTATGTTAATGTGAATATTTCCTTTATTGATCACGCTAACTCACTGGCAACCATTCTTTCAAATGCTCTCACTTCTACCAGTTTTTTACACATTCCAGCTTATCACTATACACCATATAAACTAGATTTACCTCGCCAAGCACTGAATCTCTTTCGTCTGTTCTCGTCATTCCTTCAAGACTATCATCGCTGCACGGCCCATCTCTTTTATTTCACTATATAGGTGCCCAATGTACTGCCCATACTTTTGTATGAACAGTAAAGAGGCGGCAATGGCACCAGGTATGTAGCCAGGATTGATACTTTTTCAAATCCTTCGCAGTACTGGAACAAATTCTCGTTGATGGTGCTGTGCCTACTCTCTTACTTGTTTTTGCTTTATTCCACGAAACTAACTTTATAGCTCTGAAAGAGTATCTTCTCGACTTCAAAAATACAATATATATTTTTGAACTAACTGATCATAACCTTCTTGAACTTATCCCCAGTGCAGCACATGTTCTAGATGATATTATATGAATGCACTCATCACACTCCAGAATCTCCAGCTGTTTCTGGAAGTTAGGCACAACACTACCCCAGGCACAGATAGGATTCCATATTGTCATCTTCAGCATGCTCCCATTAATTTCCTTTTTCTGCTTGCAACATTTTGTACCTTTCTTCATTTTGGATTTTACCTGATTCCTGGAAAAATTAAATTATTTTATTTTTCCTCAAACCTAATAAGCCTCAATCCAATGTTAATTCTCATTGCCCTATGGTTCTTACCCACTGTTCTCACTAAAACTTTATAATACACTTTATCACATCGTTCCACAGATTTATTGCTGAACACCAACTCTTGCTGTCTACCCAGTCTGGGTTTCTAAAGCTATACACACTGGGTCAACTTCTCAAATTACATAGGTCTGCGAATTTAAACTTCATAAAAGTTGTTTTGGTTTTAGAGACGGATTTTCCATAATTCAGCTACAAATTTCGAAAATAATATTATTTTTTCTATCATGTAATGATTTTTTTTACAAATTGGGAAGAAAAACTCTTACTTAGATCAAGTTGTTATTTCTTTTACAACATGAACATTTTTATTTTTATGTTTGTTAACAAAAATACAAACAAACTGAAGAAAAGGGAAGAACAATGATGTCAAACGAATATGCATCCTCATTCATCTTGATTTTTCTTTTTGTGGAGTCTACATCTTTAGTCTCAAAACTACGTGTGCATTATGACGTTTTGTGAAAAAAAATGTGTGCGTGATGAAGAAAAATGGATATCATTTTCGGATTCAGCGTACAAGAATTACTGTAAAACATGTAAAATATATATATAACACAGCTTAAGCCTATATATAAATACATAAACTATCACTTGCGCTGGGTCCGCGTATTCGATGTGTGCACATTATATTTTCTTTCTACAGTTATCAAAAACAGAAATATATAAACTTTTTAATTTATAGCTTTCATTTTTAAGGGACTCAAGTGAACGGAATAGTGATAACCCAAGCATTATAACACTGCGATATATGAAGTTCTGCTGACATAAGCAGAAGTGTAATTTGACATGAAAGGATTGTAATAGTAGTAAGTTCGCAAACAAATCTTATAAGGAATAAAACTTTATTTTTTACCTACCAGTGTTCAGATACAGCAGAAATATGGAAAGCTTTAAATATTTTCATGGTTTGATTCGTTAAGAGCTGGTTTTCTAAATCATTCCTTGCTTTGTAACGTTTATAAAATGATCACATTGTATTTTGTTGTTGGTGTTTTTTGGGGGGAGTGAGGGAAAGGAGAGAAGAAACCCCGATTATAAACTCCCTTTTTGTGTGCTGAATATGAGAATCGTTGTTACTTTGCATAAATGTTTGTTTGTTTGTAATTATGCATAAAGCTACACAATGGGCTTTCTGTGCTCTGCCCACCACGGGTATCGAAACCCGGTTTCTAGCTTTGTAAGTCCGCAGACATACCGCTGTGCTACTGGAGGGCTTTGCATAAATAATAGGTACAGTTTATATTTATTTGGCATTGTTTAAAATTAGGGCGATTTCACAGATAGTAGGTTAAAGATAAGTAATAATAAAACACGTGTTTGATGCTTACACTAATCTGGTAGGATTGTATAGTGTTTATGATGATATGTTCGAACATATCCTTCAGAAATTACTGTTTTGTGTTACAATACACATATACCTCGTAGTTACGGACATGTCAATCTTGGTTAATAAAATATTAAGTATATTTTGTTCTTCAATACACAAGCATGAAAGACTGTAAATATTTTGCTTCCGCGCAGGTATTTAAAACCATTTTTTCTTCTGTGTTGTAGTCAAGGTAAAACTAAAGTTTAGCTAACTGATGAAATTGTGTTTACATCATGTGTTTTATACTGTTTTCAGAACTTAAAATTTTGAAAAATTTTATAACATCTCACGAGTTGTTTACAGTTAAATTTCGAATTTCCATCAGTGAAAACAGACGATATTTGATTAAAAAACAACGAAAAGCTATAACATACGTCTCTCTCTCAATAGCAGCATATAAAAATTGTTTTAAAAGCAATACTAAAAGTACTTAACAGTCTTTTTTTTTATTTCCTTTCTTAGACTAACAATGCCATTAATCGCTGTCTTCCTTTCATTGTAAAGTTTTAAAGCAAAACAGACATTAAGAGACATATATAACAGTAGCACGCTGTCTTTTATTGAAGATGACACTCATTAAGTTATACTGGCAAACTAGGTCTTAAAAAAATCATACAAAAGAATGTTTTGTTTTACCAAGAAACGAACACTTTGTGTTTCCTTCAGATCTTTCAGAATAGTGTAAACATTTCCTTTGTCTTTCTCAGTTCACTAAAAGTAAACTTAATAAGTGAAAGAAAAGGTCAAATACGAAACATGTTTGCTTTTTATTTATATATTTTGTGTGTACATTATAATAAAATTAATACTATTCAGCAATGAAAATTAGATATTTGTGTATTTCATGTAATTTGTTTCTTTAATAATATATTTAAAGGTAAAAACCTATTATCTAGTAAATAGTTACTTATAAGAACTTTATATTGCTATTTGATATTAGAATTATTTTTCATTTTTCTTCTTAAACTCTGAAATTTCTAGTGCCTGGCTGTTAATTGGTCGATATTGGTCTAATACCACTATAATTGCTCTGTTTTATTTGATTTGATAACCTGTTTCTCCTAGAATGCTGAATTTATATGCGTTATATTTATTATTGAAGGGCACGGGTTGATCCTGTGGTTGAAGTTATTTTTTGTTCTCTCATTCTACCAGTAATGTGCAAAGTTTGTTCGTTAATATTTTCAGTGAATATTTAGGTTACACTTAACGTGTGGTTCATCTTCAGAGCGGAGGTTGGTCCTGTAGTAGAATTCTGGATTTCGGAGCTGGCGAGACGGATTCGAGTCCATGCGATACCACAAAATATTCCCCGCACTTTAAGCTGTGGGTGCGTTATAAGAGTAGCAGCCAGTCCCTTAACGTGGATGATGATTATAATGGTAGAGTACTGCTGGCTAGCTGCCTTCCCAATCACTGGTTAAGTAATTTAAAATTAGGGACGGCGGCAGATAACCTTAGTAGCTCTATCGTGAATACAACAGAATTAATTTATTATTGAAGTGATCAATCCGTTGTTTCTTGGATTTTTATGCCAAAGTAAGATTCATCTACGTTGCTAATATGGCATCTGTTGATAACCTAATTTAGTTTTATTTATGTTGATATAATTCGAGTTATTTGTGTTTTAAATATTTCGTAGGACTTGGTTTGTGGCGTTGATTTAATGGGTGTTGAATTCTATGTTTTTCTAATGAGTAATTTACGCCTCTTACTTGGATAAATGCTAAAGAATAAATTGACAGTCTAAATGAAAACGTTTTTTACTATATTTTCTGCGACGTTTTGAGCAGATGCCACGTTACTAACGTGCCCTTCATTGTATGCATTTGTTTCGTTTAAGTGATATATCACAGCATATTCGGTATTTATTATCTGTGATTCTGTTTATAAGAATAACTTTTATGTATATTTATACATGAAAAATAAATAATTACAGCACACTTAAAATTGTACAAGTTTGTATACATTTTTCTGTGTATTTTTTACAAGTCCTATAATGTTCGTAGTATATCTTCTAATGTATGATGTATACCGAGCGTTTATTCTCCAAATCTTTCCTGATTAAAATAAGGTTTTTCCATCTGTTGTTCAATTTTTACTATGTGTTCGCGTCATGGTTCCCATAGCAACTCGTGAACACGTTGATCCTCGAATAGGAAGATTGATGAACAAGGTTTCCTGAGTTCCGGCGTGAGAAATGGTTACGGGCTGAGAAATTCCTATTAGGAGAGCTTCTATTATCTTACCAGTGATGCATCTGCCAAAAGACGTTTTTCTAGATGTGCAGACTGGAACAGGTCCGAACTCTGATTCAAATGCAAATATCTTTTATCTAGAAAGACTGTTAGTTATTCTCTCTCCACTAATACCACGAAACCAAGAAAGAGAATGAAAAGAGGAGGGGTGGAATGAGGTGGTTGGCTCCCTGAACCACTGCACTCTTGATTCGCTACTCAAACAAAAGGAGATGCATTTGTTGTAAAGAAACAGTTGATATTGCTTTAAAATATTGACTGTATATTTAACTAGAAGTTGAAAAAATTTGTTCTTCCTTAAAGAGAATGATGTTATGTTCACCAATCATAGACAAGGTTCGTTAAACAAATGCAACTGTATATCTGTTTCGAATAAGATCAAATGGCAATTAAATAGACTGACGGGCAAACAAACAGATTAAAAAGATAGATGGGTGAGAGAAAAATTCAAATTTTCGTTTTTGGATACCCTGATTAATTATTCTTGTTTTGTGTTGGCTGGAATAAATTAACTTGAAATAATTTTAAATGCCCATCAATCATACAAGTAGAACTAAATCTTATACGATCAAGTCACGCGAAAATTGTGGCTTTAAGGTTTACTGGCCTTAGATCCCAATTTTGGGAGGTGTAGAAAAGTGTAGTTTAAGTTGTAAAAGCTTTTGTGCGTTTGCATGCTAGATTAAAGATAGTTTTCCTTCGATTTTGCATGTTGTATTTTTAGAACTTTGTGAAACATTTTTTAAGAGGCTATGTATGTATAAGCCACTATTGGTGCGTGTGTATCATCGAGCTCTGGACAGAAACTGATGGAGAAGATAAACTATTTTATTTATATATTTTAGATATCAGATGAGACGATTTTAAACGTTTTATCAGTGTAATCCCTGTTATATTTTTAAAAAGAGGCATCACTCATGATTGATAAAATAATTGCAAGATTTATAAGATGAATGAAATTCTAGACTTTTAGTTTCTGACAACGTTCTGGCTGTAATAATAGTTATTCATTTATACATACTTTGGATGACCTTTTTTTGTTTTTCTCAATCTAAATATTTATTAAGTAAAATTTTTCATTTCTAGTAAGGATTTACATCTAAACTTTGATGTTTTGCCCCGGTAGCTATGTGGTAATTTTAAGGAATTATAACTTGAAAATTCAAAGTTTGATTCTTGTGGTAGGCACAGCTGAAATGGCCCATTGTGTAGTTTTGTGTTTATAACCAAATAAACAATCTCTCTCTCATTTATATTATAAACATTACTCTTCGTTAACACTATATTACTCTATTAAGCTCAATCTACCGAAATGGATATTTTTTTACGGTCGATTGAAGTTTTCAGTAGAATGTGAAAGATTTTTCATTGTCAATACCGTAAAGATTTTTATGGATTTCATATCGGGAATGAATCATCAAAATGTACTGTAACGTCAATATAAAAAAAAAGACTTTGTAGTAAAGGTAACCTTTCTGAGCATGGAAAGATTGTTGGATTAACTTTATGTCACTGAAAGATTAGCAAGGTTTTGTTTTTCGATGTCTTTACGTATATATTGATTTAATTAAAAATGTATTAATAAGCATGTGTAATGTTCTATTATGTTCAATAATCAGCTAGTGCAAAAACTCGATGCGCTATTTCGTGTGTGTGTGTGTGTGTGTATATATATATATATATTGTTTTCTTAGTATGTCCAAAAGAAACTTTCAAGTCCACAGTCGGAGACGAGAAGTGCACTCCTTGTCCACCACACAGCAGCGCTCCCTATAAAGGATCAATTGAATGTCACTGTGAGGAAAATTATTACAGAGCATCGAAAGATCCTAAACACTTGTCATGTACTCGTGAGTATTTATGATACATGTAACTAATAGTTTTATGGTGTGTATTTTGTGTATAATTATTAATTTCCGTGCATACGTCTAAAAAAAGTCGAATATCTTTAAAGATAAAACTACATCACAAATAACGTGTAACCAATAAATATACTATTAGCCCAATGAAGTTGTATAAATATTTCCTGTGGTAGTATTTAGATATCATCACATGCGGAATGATCTTAAGAGTTAATAAAAAGTGTTCTGACATTGTCTTGTAAAATATCTAACGAAATTTTTTCCCCATTAAAAATATGGTTAAGAACCAAAATCTACCACGCAAAACAACAATTGAAAAATTACAACTTCAGTTTTTATCTAAAACTTCTTTCTTATAGAACCGCCTTCTGCGCCTCAAAATCTGACCGTTAATTTCGTAGACCAGTCTACTGTCATATTATCCTGGCAGGCTCCGAAACTCCTTGGTGGACGAACAGATACAAACTATAGGGTAGTGTGTGATGCCTGTGGCAATGCTGTTTCTTATGTTCCAGCTCAACAAGAATTCAACGATACAAAAATCACAATTTCAGGGCTAAACCCCGTAACAACGTACAAATTCCTGATATATGCAGAAAATGGTGTATCGAGTTTTAGTGACACCCACTATGTAGACGTAACGGTTACGACTGAGGCCTCAGGTGAGTTTATTTTTCAGTTATTTGTTCCAAACGATGAGTATAATATTAATTATTATTATTAATTTTTAGAAATAATTTGTTTACAGTTATAGGTATTAATATTTTAATGGTAAAGTACGTTAGGTAAAACTTCTTGACATACTAAAAACATTTGGTGGAGTATCCCTTTATCCTCAATCAGCTTATAGCACTGACCTTTACTTGAAAAACCGAAACAGAACGCCCCTCAGTGCCCAGCGGTATGTCCGCGGACTTACCACGCTACAAACCGGATTTCGATACCCGTGGTGGGCAGAGCACAAATAGCCCATTGTGTTGTTTTGTGCTTAACTTCAAACTGAAACAGAACAGTACCTGAAAATTATGCGCCTTTGTATTATTTACCTCCTAACCCATAAAATATTAATGTTATCACATATGCATAGTGTAGGATATAACTATTAGATATAAGATTAAATCAATAACACTGCAATAAACCTTTACTCCTTTCTTATTATCCTTGAGCTTTTTTCTGACAGTAAAAAATATGCTCTTATTTCGAAACTATTCAGATACTCTAAAAGGAACGTATTGTAGTGTCACCTATTGGGAATTTTTGAAATTAAATACTTTGAAAACAGGTCTAACATATTTTCATCCAAGTATAATAATTAGTATATTCGAGTGAAGTTAAAAACGAGTAATAGGTTACCTATATTACAAGGAACTGTGCTCAACCCGTATGATCGGGTAGGATTAAAATTTAGTACAGTTAATTTCACACCACAGTAACTTAACTTAAAACTTCATGCTTAATATAGGAAATGACTAGACCATATAATAAACTTAAAATGTATAAATACTTGTAAAAATATAATTATCATTAATTCATTGCCAAAAACAGGATACAGTAAAATGACTTACATTAGAGTAATTCATGAAGTAAGTGTTCACCAGTATAAATTTCCCCCACAGACACTCATTCAATAAACTAATCACTTTAGTGAAAGTTGAAATAACATCAACCTGGAAACTAACAAATATTTAAATTTGATTACTCAAAAATGCATCATTAAGAGGTAAGGTACAAATAAGTAATAATTATTAATTGTTATAAAACCGTGTACAATTCGTTTTGAAATTAGACTTTACTTTTAATTACAGTCAACCCACTTCAGTTTATAGGCCAACAGAAGGCATTAGTCAGTTTAGTCTGTCAGAAGAAGTAGCTCTTCATGAAAGCTGATTTATCAGCACATTTCTTTTACATCATAATTCTGTTTTTCCTTTCACTTAAAAATAAAGTGCAAATGTTACATTGATAATCTTTCCCAATAATGCATAGTACACACAGTAAGGGATCATATAGTCCCTCAAGACTGTCCTTGCACACCAATAAACACTTTAGCTTCTTGAGAAAGGTAAAAATTTAAACCCACTCTCCATTTTTCAGGAAATTGTTAATTTCCTCTGTTAACTCCTGCAAAGTGTTGAATAACAACTCATTTCAAAAGTCAATCACCTTATAATAAAAATAAAACTGTTTTAACTGGAACCTAGCATGTTTCTTTCAAATCTTAAACCTGTATCTTCTCATATTCAAAATATGACCTAGAGTAGTCGGAGGCCTTTATGCTATCAGTCCCACATATAATCTTGTAAAATCCTCAACTTCTTAAGAGAAGGTAAGCAGGAGCAGTGATGGTGGTGGGGGTTCTGGGGCTGATGCTACTCCAAAATGTGTCTTAGCTTCTTCTGCACCTCCCATATACAGAAAGTTTCTACCAATAACTCTGGAACTAATAAGTGCAAAACATTCTTCATGAGTCACTTCTTGCATTTTCAGAATATTATATCATTTTATTGTTTAAAATATTAAACAAATGTATTGAGTGAGTTTTTTTTAATTGTTCTTGATTTCCACTGCAGTGCCATCTGTTGTAACCAATGTGCGAATCCTGTCAGCTAAAAGTTCTGAAATTGTGTTGGCTTGGGATCCTCCAGAAGATCCTCTCACAGTCATAGAAATGTATGAGGTGCGATACTTCCCTCGAGGCAATATAAAAAATTCATCTGCCATCTTGACAAAGGAAAAAAAGACTGAGTTCACTAATTTAAAACAAAGAATAGAATATGGATTCCAGGTAATAAATAACTTTTGACCCTACTGTGTATAGATCACAGGCTTTGTAATAACATGCTTTGTCAGAGTTGTTAAAAAAAACAGCACAACTGTTATTTTACAACTAACAGAGGATGACCATCAAATTTAATATGGAGATTGGTATGTCATTGTAAGTGTTTATGATATCAGTTTATGCAATTCTGAATGGAATACCACTAAGTATTGATAAATGGCAAATAAATAATTTTATGTTCAGGTTTTGTAGTAAAAGGTTACACTCAAGTCATAGGAATTGTATCTATCTTCAGTTGCAGTTAAAATATTTTCTTGTACATATGGTAATATTAAACTGAAATATTCTAGGTCAGAGCCAAGACAACCCATGGGTGGGGAGAATTCAGTAAGACCATTTTTAAATCAACTGATCAGACTATTGTTGACAGTACTGGTATGTGGCTTAATTAATATATTATAATTTTAATACTCTAGACTATTGCATGAAAATGTGTGTGCCATTGTGTTTTATATGGGTTATAATTAAAGTTATCTTGCTAGTAATTGTAATCTCAACAAATTATGGTATGAGTGATATGGTGTCATATTCTGAAAATGCTTCTAATTAGGCCTTCTGTGGCTCAGCGATAAATCTAGGCTTGTAACACTAAAAATAAAGTTTCAATACTCATGGTGGGCACGGCAAGAAGCTCATTTTGTAACTTTGTGCTTAACAACAAGCAAATTATCTATTTTATTTGGCCATATAAGAGTGGCTTGTTTGTTTTTAGTTTCCAAAATGCTTTGTGTGATACCCAACCAATATATTGTATTGGTAAGAAATGTTCAGATGAAAGACAAATGCAGAGCATAGAACTACCATGGGTTATGTGTTGTAAGATGTTGATACTGAAACTTGAAACCAGTCCATTTAATCTTATCATTTGGGTGAAATGCATAGCTTGTATTTGATTATTTGCCTAATAACCAAACTATCATAATTCTAATATGCTAAATTGGTTTTGTGGCTGTTATTGGAAAATCTAAGAAATAATAATTAAAAATATAATTATTTGGTATAATGCACTATTCTGAATACTGGTTCACATACTTCATTAAAAATATAATTATTTGGTATAATGCACTATTCTGAATACTGGTTCACATACTTCATTAAAAATATAGAAGCATTAGCATATTTACTTTTGAAAGATTAATGTTTCTGAAAATTTTAATTTGAATGAGCATTTAATAAATGTTGAACTACAAATGCTAATTTTGTGTTAGATATATATATATATTTTATCGTTTATTCCATTCTGGTTATATGTGTTTGTTTGCTTCTCAACACATGAAAATTGATATTAACTTTTCATCTCATTTTTAATTAGCTTATGTAGAAAATGAAGATAAAGTTCAAGTTCGAATCATTGCTGGTGCAACTGTTGCTGTGGTTGTTCTTATTGTTGTTGTCATCGTTATGATCATTCTCTACATCAGAAGGTAAGAAAAATATCTCATCATATGGGAATATGTTGATTGCTAGAATATTTATGAAAATGTACTACGTTGCAAACTGCCAATTCTGAGTATAATGTATTTGTATCAAACTTTTAGCATTAGATACCAAAATAAATGGGTGAGATAGTATACTAAGTGAGCTCTATAGGTACGTCCCCCAAAACAAAACTACAAATTTTGGTCACAAAACAGTATATCATTTTTAACAGTTTTAGTACATATACCTTAGCTTTATCTATGTAATTTAAAATTGCTTGTTTTGGAAACAGCTGGTGGAGTTGGAGTCCAAAAATATATGTGATTATTTTTACATAAAGGATTATTTGAAATGTAGATCAGACAGGAACTGATGTGCAGATTATCATCGTTAAAAGCACCAAAATGGTATACAGTATGTAAATTACCAATATGAAACATAAAACTTTATGTATCATTGTTAGCATCCAAAGATTGCTCTGAATGAAGTAAGCTAACATGAGAGAAGTGTTTGTTAGAATTATTAAGTATGCTTGCTTTATGTCTACTAAGTAAAAAAAGGAAATGAAAACTCAATAAAATATGCTAATTAGATACTTTACATAAAATTTAGTAGCTTTGTACGGTGGTTGATGTTTTCTTGCATATAGAGTATTTATGTGGATCATGTATTAAGTATTATCATCATATTGTCAGAGCTCCAAGTTAACTTTTAATAGGTAACTAGCCCAGGACTAATCACACAAAAATGTTTTTCTATTAAAAGAATATGTACACAAAACATGAAGATTTGTTACTTTATGTTTACTTTCAAAACTTAATTTGGAAGTTTTGTGGAACTAGACTACATATGTTATTGTTTCCATGGTAGTCATTAAAAAGTTAAGTTACAACAAATTTCCAATAGATAAATAAAACACAACAGTCAACCTTTATTGTTAGTTTCAACATTTTGGTACAGTTTAGCAGGTGTTATAATTATAGACAACCATGCAATGCAAAATCCCTTTAAATGTTAAAGGTGTAATTGTAGCTGACACATCTTTAAAACAACACAATGTATAATGATTACAACGAAAAGTAAAAACAAGTAAGATATTGAAAATGTAATTGAACTATTTTCACTTAGATAGTTGAGGCCTTAACCTGATCATGTTATAAAATTCAAACTATGATATAATATTTGCACTATTATATTTCAAGAATTGTCAGCTACAGATATATCTATATAACCAATAAAATGTTCACAATCTAAATATTGTAATGATTACTGCAAAACATTTAATCTAATACCACAGTTGTAGTCTTTGAATCAACATACTGAGCAGTGTACCAATGTCAATGTACAGAGAAAGAATTTACTGATGTTGTTAAATTACTTTTCTATTTTTGGAAATAAAAAATTTGAAAATGTTGAGTTTGAAAAAGTAATATCCTCATTTCACCATGAAAAAGCAATATATGAGTGTATCAAAAACTTCAGAAATAAAACAGATACTCAGTATTAAGTCACTAGCCCCATCTGACTGGTGTGTCATATCTGCAACTAGTCTGATCTGAATGCATTGCCTCCCAGTGGCACAATGATATGTTTGTGGACTTATGCTAAAAACTGTTTCTGATACCAGTGGTGGGCACAGCACAAATAGTCCATTGTATAGCTTTGTGATTCACTATAAACATACACTGAATGCATTTTTTTTTTGGCTATCCAGCTAGTGTTAATGTTGAGCCCAGAACACTTTTCTCTTCTTTCTTTTTAGCTCAAAATGACCAGCATGCTTTTCCATCCTCCTGAAATAGTTGCATTTTGCCTTCTCTGTTGTAATAAGTGTTTTATTACCCTTGGCTAGCATGTTCAGTGACTAGTAGACTCTTATGGCTGTTGTTAATTTGTGACAGCATAATATTAGACTTGAAATAACTGGTCATCACCTGGACAGCTAAAGTCTGTCTCATAAGCCTATCTGTTACAGGGTACATTATAAAATGTTATACCGATCCAGAAATCTAACATCTGGATAATCCTAAAAAGAAGGATGTCCCTGTATAATTAAATATCTCACTCAAAATCAATCAGACAGGAACCATCCCCAGCGCATTAACATCCTTGGTATATGAAAATCCTTCAGGGAAAGTGCAAGAGGAAAGACCATAGGAACCAGCATGTTCATTCATTGGGACCCACAACACAGTAGCAGTGAACACAAGTTCAACTAAGTTAGAGAAGAGAGACACCCATATTACAGGTGTGCAGACTTATGTTGATTGG
Organism: Limulus polyphemus; assembly: GCF_000517525.1. Classification (NCBI taxonomy): domain Eukaryota; kingdom Metazoa; phylum Arthropoda; class Merostomata; order Xiphosura; family Limulidae; genus Limulus; species Limulus polyphemus. The sequence continues at coordinate 384,239 of NW_013665880.1, forward strand.
TGCAGCTCGGAATCCAAAACCCAGTCACCAGAAATCGACATCCATGTGGAGGTAGGGTGAGGGATCCCAATCGAAAAGGTGAACTGCAATTTTTGATGGCTCACTCAGAAGCTACAACATCACCTCATATAAAAACCTGTTCAGATATAGAACATGAAATTGGAGGACATCTTGTCATCAACATCAGAAGAACACCACCGCCCTACTTTCAACTGAATGGATTCATTATTGTTTGTATTGTATATCATATTCAGGAGGAGGCCTGAAAAGTGGTAAGGACTCCCATACTCAACTGGAAGAAAAAAGGAGGTAGAAAATGCAGTGGAGAGTCCAGAAGAACATCAATACAAGAAACAGTGCAACAGGTGACCATGAAAATCCTATTTTGAAAAGCAGAGTACTCCTGATTTATTCAATCTAAGGGATGGGCAGCTATCCCCTTCTGCTTTACCTATGAAGTCCATGTGTTAGTATGGTCCGGAACGGGCATATTAATGTAGCATATATATTGAGAGGAAAATCTATGAGCATTCTTGTGGAACACCCGATCTCAACAGTGTGTGTTTAGTGACTATGGAAATTATAATTGTGAAGTCATTATGGCCCTACTTTGTGGATTTGACTAGTTTAAGTATACCTGGACATGCACCACTTGTCACAGAGTGGGATTCTTAAAGAAAAAAAGGGACAAGCTACCTGATGCATGTGTAATTGTGCACGAAGTAAATTATATCACGTTTGAGGTGGAAACATAAACTTCGGGGAAAACCAAAAAAAATGTGAAGTACAATAAAGGACAGTGATCACTTAAAACTGTTAAAGTGAAGTAGTAAAAAACACATTGAAAAATATTTCCATTTCATTTGAAGTTTAACAAATATGGGAAGAGAGCTCAAGCAAAAAACGTCTTGATGATAACACTGCCAAAGGAGAAGTGGTAGTTTGGTAGAATTGAATAGAAGGATTCACATGCCTCAGGAGGGTGTACTTCACTCCTATTGGTGGAGGGTTGTCGCATGATGATTTGCACTTGAGACGCAGTTAAATCACATTGATCGTGGGAGCTTAAGGCTTGTAGCATGCGAAATAATTTTAGGATATAGAGAGCAGCACTGAACGAGAATAGCTATATCTGTGAGCAGAGTTAAGGTACCATATTAGAAATGCAAAAGTGAATGAAACTGAAGTATATTTTAGTATCTTGTGCATCTTTGCATGTACAGATTGTGTCGCTTTAAAGTTTTAGTCTAACTTATAATATGTTAAAATGTTTGTTTAATTGTTTATCATACTTGAAATTGCATTCTTAAATACAAATAACCATTAAAAATGTAAGTATAGTTTTATGCTCATTATGTTTTTATCTGGAACTTCTAGTGTTCAAAGGGACAATTCATGTGTTTGACTTCAATATTCCCACAGTAATAAGCTAATAGATAATTTTTACCATTGATGTATCTTGTTTCTATAGAAGTTCAGAGGAATGCAATAAAAAACAACCAAGTGACTGCGACACTTTAGAGTATCGAAATGGGGAAGGTAATAAGTGTAAAGGTTGGTATTTGATTCTATAATCTGTTCTATGTATTTGTAGATTTTAAATCAACACAATATACTGTTTCAAAACTGATTAAAAGTAGAAGCTCTAAAACAATACTTTTATAAGATGTTGCATTGCCACCTGGTGATATGAGAAGAGTTAATTGAAAATTATTATGCATTTATATTTCCTAGTAATGACTTGTTTAAATAATTTTATTACGTGTATTTGATAACATCTAGTTTGAATGATTTTACTGAGAGATTAAATAAATGTAAATACCATTAACCTTGGTTTTACTATGTACGAGTTATTTTACAAGCCATCACTGATATTAATATAACGTTTTAAGATTGTTCTTGTGTAGTCACCAGTAGCATATTATTTCTAAACTATACATGTGTAATGTTACAATTGCAGTTTGGATGAATTAACCACTGTGAGAATTTAAGATTTTGTTTTCCCATTGCAGTAATTTTCATAGGTTTTATTCGAAATTACTTCTTAGTCTTGTAAATAATAATGTCACACTTTGAAAATGTTTTCTTTCATTTTTAATACTTGTCTCCTCATAGTTTATGACAAGCTTTGTAGATTAAGAAAAAATTACTAGCAATTTATATTATCAACAAAATACTAAAGTGTGAAATATCTATTTTTTATATAAAAGATTATATCAGAAAAGTAGGGTCTAATGTTTTTTAAAAGTAAATTATTTACATTTTTTGCAATCTTTTTCTATGCACTCTGAACTAACAGTAATGCCTTCCTTGGATCATCCTCCTATTGTTCCTACTGCCCTGAGTAAGTACTTACAGCCTTTTTCTATATGCTTCTTGTGTTTATGGCTTTTTTAAATAATTTTCTTTCTTTCCCTGGTTGTGGGCTATGCAGTCAAAACTCTATGCCTATTTCTATCACAGTTTATCCTACTCTTTTGAAAGTGTTTGAGAGTAGAATATATAATTCTTAAAATAATTTGATAGTGTGTCCAAATTGTTCTTCCATAGGGTTCATAATGTATGTATCAATAGTTTTGCTGCAACTTTTTAGCCTAGAACTTCTATGGTCTGCTAGAATAACTTAAGATGTTGCAGACATGTATTATCATAAAATACTATATTAATATAGTTGAGACACCTTACTTCATGTATGAAAATATGTGTGTGTGTGTGTGTAGAAAGAGAGAAATAGTCTCTGTATCCTATACTCATAATATTTCACAAATGATGAATAGTTAATGGGCCCAGCATGGCCAGATGGTTAGGGTGCTCGACTCGCAATCTGTGGGTAGTGTGTTTGAATCCCCGTCCCACCAAACATGTTTCCCCTTTCAGCCATGGGGGCATTATAATGTGATGGTCAATCTTACTATTTGTTAGTAAAAGAGTAGCCCAAGAGTTGGCGGTGGGTGGTGATGACTAGCTGCCTTCCCTCTGCTAAATTAGAGACGGCTAGTGCAGATAGCCCTTGTGTAGCTTTGCGCGACATCCAAAACAAACAAACGAACGAATAGTTAATGAAGTATACAGTCATTGAGTTTAGATTGACATAGTATATGAGATAGTGATCTTCACTAGCATCAGTTAAAATTGTAATATATTGTTTTGGTACAAGACTGATTAGATATAATGTTTGTCACATTTTATGAAACAAAAATTCAAATTCAAACATTCTTAGCTATAATGATTTATTAGAATGTTTTTGTAATGGTAAAATTCTGCTTTATAGTTGCTTTTGCAAAGTTAAAATTATTTGATACCCTATATTCATTAAGATGTTCTATCAACATTAAAATACATTTCAAATTCAGTTAATCAAAGATTTTAACACACTTGAAATGTGACAAAGAATGTAAAGATAATAGCTTAAAATTTCTAACAAGTATCATCTGTTCTGAATAATGCTCATATGATTTTACTGGTTACTCTATAGTTACCACACCACTCTTTACCCATTGTGGAACAACAAGAAGCTATATTGACCCTCACACATATGAAGATCCTAACCAAGCAGTAAGGGAATTTGCCAAGGAAATAGATGCCCTTCACATAACTATTGAAGCTATAATTGGTGGAGGTATGTCACTGATCTAGATTTTATCACTTAAGAGCAGTTATATTAGTGGTACAGTTTGCTGCAATGTCTAATAACCTTTCATGGTAGTAACTGTAATAATTTGTCTAGTATTTAAATACTTATATTATTCCGAATAATTGTATTTTAGTTACTACTTGTCTGCAGTCTCGTTCAGTATAGAGTTGAGATGTGTTTTTTAGCTATGATCAGTTATTTGTCCTCACTTCCAAAATTAGCAATGCATGCTCATCAGTCAGTTCTCTCTGCCTGATGTCTCTACAATAGTTTATAATTTAATGAATTCTCAGTAAGCTAAATCATAATCTGATGTAGGAAAACACTAATTATTTTCAGCCCAATAGCAGCATAGTACTGTTTCTGTATTTATATTCATAAAAATGATAACCCTGTGGTATATTCAAATGAAGTCAGTTAACTTGGGAACTATATCAAATAAGTCTGCTAAACAGAAGATTCATTCTGAAATTTGGTATTGCAAAACAATGTTAAAATTATTTCTGGCTGAGCTTAAGCTATGGAATAAACAGAGTTGACATATTGTGGAATATAAAATAAATGCTCTCTTTATAGATTGAGAAAAAAACACTGTGTATTTACTTGATGGTTCATAGCATTTTCTTCAGATGTTCTTGGATCAGGATCATCTATTACACTGCCTGAATGCAAGGTTTCACTATTTTCAATAATTTCAGCTAGAAATCAAACATGTACAAACATGCGGTAACAAGTATGTTTCGTGGTGTTAACAAGTTTTCTCTATGCAAGTGGGAAGCTTAAATATTTCAACTCGCAAAATAAAAGTACATTTGTGAAAGGGAGCAAAAGTCAAAGTTAGGGTAATTAGCTTTTTTTTATTACTTTATTCAAAACAAATGTTAATAAGTCTTGTATCAAAACATAATTCTAAATCTTAGCATTTCATTTATAGTTTCATTTTCTATATTATTTGTGGGTGGAAAATCAGAATTTGTAAAAACATTTTGTATCTTCATAAAAATGAGATACCAGAATGGAACTAGATTTTTACAGAAATAAATTTTTGTTTTAATCTTATCAATTTTAAACATGCTGAAATTATTCGTTATATTCATTTTTAAATTGTCCCATGCTCATTGCTACTACTAATTTCTTCATGATTGCTTAAAAACTGTTACATAAATTTTACCTCTTCTTAATTGACTGTAAAGAAACAGTATAATATGGAGGTCTGTAACCAGGATTTAGAGAAGGGGGTTTTAATTACTGTATTATTATGCTAGGTCTAAGTAATTGTTTGATCTTACCTGGCTTTCAGTAATAAGCTAATCTGATTACCTTACCTTTTGCTTGGAAGCATATCAGTCAGCATATAATAACTTTTCACATTTTTAATTTTCTGAATTTGGTCAAAAATCCATCTCTTTTACTTTCTCTCTGTTGAAGGCAATTTGGTTCTTTCTTTGTAAGAAGAGCGAGTTCAATGCAATTTATATTCAAGCTTGAGATGCTGCGTGTATCTCACTTTTAATGGTAACAGTATTGGAATTAGACTCCGGCTTCAGTAGTCCTACATTGCAACAAGGTAGGCTAAATAAACAAAAAATCAATAAAACATGCCAAAGACATATTTAGACTTTCAAAGTGTTATCTGCTGCCTTAAACTACACTAACCTGGTTAAGAATAATAAACCCATGGAACAGGGTATAACACACTACATCAGTGCGAGACCATACTTATATTACAACTAGAGAAATTGCATAAAAAACTTTTGTAAAATAAGAGTAGAATGAAAAAATGTAGTAGTTTAAAAAGAGTTACAGCCTAGTTATATGAATTTTTTTTCAATAAATGATAATATATATGTCACAAGCATTCAACATTCTACATTGATGAAAAATATGTTGACAAAATACAAGTAAAAAAAAGAGCAAATATAGATGAAGAAGTGACACAAAAATGTATACAGTGTCAAGGTAACATAAGTAATTTATTTCATTGATTTAAAATAATGTATTCTAGTCAAGAAGGAGTTAACTGTTGATTTTTTTTCTGTAACCAACATACATTTAGTACTGAGATTTTAATTTTCAAACAACCATACAAGATATCTTTTTTGTACTTAAAATACATCTTATTAACCTTATTCAGTTTGTGATATGGATTGTTTTCTTTTTGAGGTAGGGCTACTTAAGTTTATAAAAATTGAAAACAACCACAGTTTCTGCTTAAAATGACTAAACCTGTTTGTAGATTGTTGGTTGGTATACTTTAGTAAAGGATATTGTATGACAAGTAACATCTTTTTCTGTCATTCAGGTGAGTTTGGGGATGTGTGTAAAGGTAAGCTTAAAGCCCCAGGCCGACCTGAGATTACAGTGGCTATCAAAACCCTTAAACCAGGCTCTCCTGACAAGGCTCGAATGGACTTCCTCACTGAGGCCAGCATCATGGGACAGTTTGACCATCCCAACGTTATCTACCTTCAGGGTGTTGTTACAAAAAGTAACCCAGTTATGATCATCACCGAGTATATGGAGAATGGATCTCTGGATACTTTTTTACGAGCAAGTTTTAGATTTATTAAAATATTAAGTTTAGGAAACTAAGAAGTAACTTTAATAAACCATTCTGCACTGTATAAAACTTGATTAATGTTTGCACACGTCCTGCTTAATATACAATGTGGCCTAGAAAGAGGTATTCTGAAATGACAACTTTAATGTTTATTCATATTCCTACAGAAGCAAATGGTAACATTGATTAATATTTCAGTCACTCTTAAAACAGTGAATCGCCACAAACTTCAGCTCAGTGCAGTTTATTTACTTGAGTTCACTGCAGAAGAAAAATGTGCTCTACATGAAACAAAGGAATCACTAAATTTGATTTATGTTGTTTTTTTTTGGCCACCCCATACTATGCCTTCATCATATTAAGGACATTTCAGAAACAGTATGCTGTTGTTTTTCTAGTATTATTTTTGTCATTTATTTTACAAACTTAAAGCTAGAAAGAATTAATCTTTGTTTAGTCTTCATAAAAGTTATTTAAATTTTCTTGTTTAATCTTGTATTCAGTATATATATATATATATAAATAAACCATCAATATTTTGAAATAAACGAATCAGAACTTAATGTATTATTGAAGTTTACCTTCAATGATATATTAATTAATTTGATATGCACAATGTTGTGCAAAAATTATTGTTATTATATGTTTGTTCTGTGTGTCTAGGCAAATGATGGGAAGTTCCAGGTTATTCAGTTGGTTGGAATGTTGCGAGGAATTGCAGCAGGAATGCAGTACCTATCGGAGATGAGCTATGTCCACAGGGTAAGTAGCTTAATAAAGATATTGACTAAAAATCAGTTAGTTGTTTTATCAAAGCACTGTAATGCTACATTAGACAAACTTCCAGAATGATCTACTGCTGTACATTGATGAATTTTATGCCAAAACTTTAAAAATTAGATATTACATAAAGCTCATTTAGTGACTTATTTTCTACCAGTATTAGTAATTTTGATTGTTAGGAGAATTGTGTTTTGCAATCAGTATATAAAACTGAAATAATACATGGAAAATTTAAAAGTTCTTTAAATAGATGTATACTTTAAGTATACTTAATTACTATCACATTTCATATGATGAGGAAGATCAGGCTAGCCATCAAAAATTTAAGTAAAGCTGATGGATTAGACTAATAAATAGTTTAGCTTGTTTTTTTTTAGTTTGTCCAATGAATATCAGTATTATTTTGTAGGTTCTATTATCTTTGCAAATATTAGTTATGTGAAAAATCTGTAGTTGCCTTATTCATCTGGGTCATTTGTGAGATCAGTGCAAATCCAGAATATAATAAAGGCTGAGCTGCCTTGTCTCTTTACCTCAAGCATGTACATATTTTTTGCGATGTAAAAAATTATGCTTATATAGTTATAACTCAGCTGATTATGGTATTTAACATTTTCTACATAGTATACATTCTTCTGATGAAGCATTAGCATTTTTCGCTTTAAATAGTTATGTGCAATGGCTTTTGTTGACACTTTGCAATTGGAAGCTAGAAGCTGTATTGCTACTTTCAGGTTTTGTAGGCCGGATTCTTTACAGTAGGTGTCTGTGACTCATGGACAGTAAATTTCAACAATAAACAAACAGCAACCCAGTCCACTTGTTTTAAAATAATATATTAAAACAAGTCAAACATATAAACAAATGTTCATTACACTATTGGTTGTATCCAGAAACTGTATGGGAGTT
>NW_013665880.1:392389-409673 GCF_000517525.1 Limulus polyphemus
GTCATACAGAGTTGTTTATATTAGTAAATATAATTTTAGGAATTAATAAATACTCTGCATGTAGATAGTACAGTACTTTACTATAATAAACCAGTGCAGTGTTACAACAGAATGATGATTTGTTGACTTTTCATTGGACGTTTGTGGACTTTATGTGAACAGCCATGCCATTGTTTAACCTAAATTCCTTGCAAAATTGCTTCCAGATTCAATTCCATAGCACGAATGTTTTAAAAATTTTCTGGTCAGGGAGACATGCCCCAGACCCCTGTAGCATTAGCATGCTGATTGTGCTCTGGAAAATATGTTGACTTTTGATCTCACAAATTAGAACGCCCCTTCAAACATTCTGTGTACAGGTCTGAACCTATGTGTAGTAGCACATCATAGATCTTCAAACACAGCCAGAAGATGAGATGTATTTGAAAGTCTGTACAGTAACTCCAAAAACAGCAGTTTTGTACTTGTTATCAGCAAAATTAATGTTATACTTACAGGAAAATATTTTGGTGAGAACTAGTTATTGAAATTAATATTAAAGACAGGGAATATTTTACCATATTTTGCTTGTGTGAATATTATATTTCTTTGTTTTATTCAAACCAAACTACTTTAAATAAAAATCTTGTTAATGGGTAACAGGGTTGTTTTGAAATATCTTCGATTTTAACAACAAAAAAAGCAGTATAATAGGTCTACAATACATTTGTATTTATCGAAGTGAAACCAAATAGGGAAGTATAAAGATGTACATTAGATGGATAATTAGTTCCAAATTAATCTTGCATAATTTAAACTCTGACAGAACTATGCTTTTTAAATTATGCCCTTAATTTGAATTTACCACTGCCATGTAGAAAAGTGCATAATATAACTAATTTTACTAAATAACATGTAACAGCTAACCCATTCGGCACTGTTAGTGATATGTTAGATAAAACTATTAAGTAATGTCTTCCAAAGATGGAACGATCATATTTAGCAAATTTCATACTCCTTGGTTTGTTAAACTAATCCACTAAATTCATAACTGATGTCTCAAATCAAACAATGTAAGATGGTTGTATCATTAAATATTCTGATTATTCATCATTAGTTTTATTATTGTGTAACATCTGACTATTTGGTGTTATTCACAGTAAAAATGAAGAAATCGAAAGGAAAAAAAGAGTATTTTCTTTGGACAGTGTTGTTGTGTTTGTTTATTTGTAGTTTTACTTCACATTTTCAGTTCAGTTTAAGCAATCAGATTGATTCAAAATTGAGAAAAAAATTTGATACTGATGTGTTTTTGGCAGACCCAAACTTCAGATTTTACTTGGATTTCTCCATGACCCAATTACATGCCTTAAATATAGGAATTTATTTTTGTATGGTCCATTATTGAGTTATGACATGTTTTCATAGTAAGAATGATATTGCTAATCTGAAATTTTCTTTACACCAAATGTTGACAGACTTGGCTTGTTGACTTAATAAAATAACTTAAAAACCTTTTATTATTATTATTCTAGGATCTTGCTGCTCGTAATGTTTTAGTCAATTCAAGCTTGGTGTGTAAGATTGCCGACTTTGGTCTTTCCAGAGAAATTGAAAGTGCAACAGAAGGAGCATACACTACAAGAGTAAGCTTAGAGGTTTTTTTTTTACACAAAAGAAATATTAAGATAGATTTTGTATTGTAATTTGCTCACTGATTGTTAATATTTCTTTAGCTTTATTGTAGCCTTGGAAGATTCTAACTAAATCTATAAATCTAAGATGAAGTCATAATTTTGTATATAATTTCATACTAATATTGCAAAATTCTATTGATCTTGGGGCCAGGCTTTATTTGGGCTGCTGATCAAAGGTCCATACTTTCAGCTATGATTGCATTATGAAAATTATCTTGAAGCTCATTATTTTGTTCAAAGAGCCAGACAAAGACCTTGTGGAGGCAGTGGATACTGCCGACTGATTGCTCATCCTCTGATCAGCAATTCAATAATTAGAAATAGCTATACTTGAACCCAAGGGATCTCTGACTTGGCTATTTAGTCCAGGTGTAGATAAAGTTGAAAATTCTGATTTTAATAATCGTAATGTGTTTTATTCAAATATGTTTTTATGTTGGTGCAGCACACTTCAGTCAGAATTAAAAGCACTTATACAATTGAAACAAAAGTATATATATTTTTAGCATATTTCTTTTGTGATTTAGTGGTATTGAAGAGTAGGTAAATAAGCCCCCAAAAATATTTACTAAAATAAAAAGTATGTTTTCTAATTAATGCCTCACATTTACAGAAAAATAATGATTTTCTGTAATTTTCTTAATTTGTAAATAAGCAACACAAGTGTAGAATGTAACAATCACACTTTTCTAGGGTGGAAAGATTCCAGTTAGGTGGACAGCCCCTGAGGCTATTGCCTTTAGAAAGTTTACTTCGGCTAGTGATGTCTGGAGTTTTGGAATTGTCTCTTGGGAAGTTTTATCTTACGGAGAGCGACCATACTGGAACTGGCCTAATCAGGATGTTATCAAGAGTATTGAAAAAGGCTACAGACTTCCTCCACCAATGGCAAGTTATTATATTAAGTAGTAACGTTGATAGTTTTCTTCATGAAAATTTTCTGTATTATAGCATCATTTATAAAATTGTATCTTTTTTGTGTTAAAAAGAAATCTTACATCATGACTGAAATACTTACTAAACCAATCATATGTTTAATAAAAAAGTTATACAATGTTATTTTATACAAATACATATCTTCTACATTGTATAAAGTTGGCCTTAATGGACTGCTCTTGCCTGTGTTTAGAGTGTGAAAACAATTAGGCTTCTAAACTGAAGCATTCATAAGATTGAAGCAGTCCATTAAAGCCAAATCTCTACTATGTCCATAGTGCCTAAAATACAGTTAAAATAAGTTATCTTCTACATATTGAAAGACGTTTTCTAAACAAACTAATTGTTGGATATTAGAATGTTAGTTTTTGTTTATAAACTGATGAACACTGAGAAATCACACTTCATTTTTTTGTGTGTATGATACATTTAACTGTTACAAGTATGAATTAATTTTCTTGGTGAAGTTCATTTTAAGAGTATTTGTTCTTTGTACTAGGATTGTCCAGAAGCTGTGTATCAACTTATGTTAGATTGTTGGCAGAAAGATCGATCCCACAGACTAACTTTTGCAACCATTGTGAAAACCCTTGACAAACTGCTCAAATGTCCTGAAAGCCTTCGGAAAATTGCACAAAACAGGTAAATTATGTACCCGTAAAAAGAAGAGAGAGAGCATTGTTAATGAAATATCTATGGCCTGATTTTTATTCAGCTATGATAGGATCATTGTAGGGAGTTACAATATGTTATTAATCTCTATTAAGTTTGTTATTTCAATGGGAAAAAATAATGGCCTAATGGCATGTTTATATAAATGTCACTATTATTGAGCTTCTTGTACCTCTAAAATAGTGATATCTTTTTTTTATCAATAAAGATGTTTTAAAAATTAAAGATAGCTTTAATCTCTTTAAAAACAAATACTTAACTGTAATTCTACATTTTGCACTAATGCCTTAATTGACCCTTGATATCAACTATTATATGTATACAATTGTCGATATGTTTTGAAAAATTAACTAAAACTAACCACATAAACTGTTCATTCCAATACTAAATAAATTATAAAATCAACAGTGAAACTACACAATAACAGATAAGCAGTATCAAATTATTTTAAAGTTTACAAACATAGAAATTAGATTATAATAAAACTTGATGTATAAAAAAAAACTGCCAAATATTATGGTTTTTCATGCTTTTTATTTGATGTATGAATCAAAGAAAAAAAACATAGAACTCTATTTAAATTTCAAAGGTGAAATCAAACTAAAAGGTTTAAAGCAATTTTTGAGAAAAAAACAAAAAACTGTTATTTTCTCTCTATTCCACAGCATAATGCAAATTCAAATCAATTGCTTGGTGGTGTGTTGTAAATTCAATAGATAAATACTGGTAATTGTAAGTACTATAAACACACTTTATTTTGTAAACCAGGCAAAATCCACTTGATCCCAATGCCCCAGATCTGACTCAGTACAAGACTGTAGAAGAGTGGCTAAGCAGCATCAAGATGATGAGGTATCATGAAAACTTCCAACGGGCAGGAATCACTTCAATGAAGTCAGTAGCACAGTTAACCCTTGCTGACATCACTTCTCTTGGTGTGACCCTTGTAGGCCATCAGAAAAAGATGATTAGTAGCATTCAGACACTTAGGGTTCAACTGAATGCCAACATGTCAGAAGGGCTATTGGTGTAGAAGGACTGAAATTAAGCAGTGCAAGTGCTTGTGTTTGTTTATTTCTGGACTTAATAGCACTTGGGATTTTTGCATCCCCACACTGCCAGTATTTGCCAAGAGGCCAAGCTGGGTGTGTGGGTACCTACAAAAACTGAAATAACTGTGATGCAGAGGAATTGTGTTCAGGATTCCATCTACTTATGCTGTAGCTAGAAGATCATGTGCTCTCACATGAAAGGAAGTTTGATGTTTGCGAGAAACTCAGAGAAATAGCTGTGGAGACTTGATGGTATCATAAAGAAAAAGTTCCTTCTGGTATAAGTAGGATGAAAAAGTTGTCAGCATTCTAGGACAGTCACGAGTTTGGAAACGTCTGTGTTTACTATCGTGCCGTGTTACAAAACTGAAACAACTTGTGGAGGGAGAAAGCATTACAGCTCAAGTATGTTGAAAAACAAATGCTACTAATTGATTTTCTCAACTTAAAAGTTATATAAAATCTAGACATATCACTGTTTTACATGCAGTATGAACATTCAACATGACCATATCAGCTGTTTAAGTGGTAAGATATGTATATCAGGTACTTTAATCCACTGCTGCTTTTAATAGTTTGTACTAACACAGTTAAGGGTTGCCATTTACTAAGAGAAATTTACACCATTATTTTAAATAACAGTGGTGGTTCGGGAAAGTTTTATGAACCCCATTGTAAAAAAAGTAATATATAAACAAAGAATTACATCAGAATTGATATTAATATTCTTCCCAAATTAACAAAACCAAAATTACACTACTAAATAGTCCTAGAAATCATTTTTAAAAGGTCTTGGATAGTTTCAGTTCAGTAGTGATAATGTCAGTATTTCTTAATCCTGTAAACTTATTGATTGGTTGTTAAATGAATCAACTGGTGCTTATTGGATTGTATGGTCACGTTTATATTCTGCACTTCTGTTCATATGCATCTTTAGTTACTTCCATGGCAAGGCTTCAAGAATACGGTTGAAGTTGCCAGCATAAAATTTAAAATGTTAATTTTTTCAAAGTAAGATTTTTAAACAAATTTGTTTTGTTATATATTATGCATGTAAAAAGAGTTTTAGTTGACCACATGTTTGGATCATGAATTATTTTTATTTCTCTTAAATGTTTAAGATGATAAATTTACATTTTAAAATTTTATGAAAAACTAAAATGCTTAAATTGTTTCTGTGTGATATTGTAGTATATTATAGGCTTCATTAAATCTCAACAGTAGTAGTTGTTCTGGCAAGTCTTTTCTTCTGTAATCTTGAATTTTGTAAAAAAAAAAACAACAACAACATTTTCTTGTTTGCTGATAAAGTGCAAGACAAAGAAACCACAAAATTAAGATAATCAGCAAATCTTGGGTAGAAACAGATGTTTCAAAATGGCTGTGGTTAATTTATTGTATGAGTCTCTTGGTTGAATATGGTTAAAAGTTTGTGAAGTAGAGTGATAAACATTGTAAAATATTTCTTGTAAAAAAAATATTGTAAGTTAATGTTACTGCCACAATACACAAATTTAAGCATTTTTTTTTATTTAACATGTACACGTTCTTCTTGTGACATTATTATTAATATCATTAATATATGGGTTGCAAAGTTAATTGGCATAAGGTTACAATTACACATTTAATATACTAACTTCAGTGTGTGTGGCATGTAGTGGGCTAGTCATTGCTTGTTTTTTCTTCTGTTTTTACATTAGGGTTATGGCTAAAGTAATATTACAGTAACAGTTCAATCCTTTCAAAGCTAATCACTTAATTATTTGAAACAAAATGATAGGATTATTGCTTGTATGCTAGTGTAACATCCCTAGTATGAGTGTTTAATTTCATTTGCTTCTTTGAAAGCACACATGTACATCTGCAGTAGTATCTATTACATAATGTAGTGAAACTTAAGTAATAACATCACAAATGACCAAAAACAAAAGTTAAAAAGCTCTGATTTTTGTAAAAAAAATTCTGTTAATTTTGTTTGATTTGTTATTTTTTCATCTCCTTTTTTAAAATAAATATCTACATTTAAAAAATGAAATATCTTTATATTTCACCTGATTTTGAAATTGCTGTTTAAAAATTTATAGCATGGTACATTATTATATTCATAAGTTATGTCCCTGACTTTAAAATATTTCTCAATTATCTATAATTTGTTTGTTTTATCATTACCATTCATTCATTTATTTTATTGATATCTTCCTTACCTAAAAGCAACCAGATTTTTAGGACTTGTATTCTAGTACATTTCAAATTCATAAGTGTTTACTATGAATACCATACCTTTAATAGAAGGAACTTGTTTCTTTATCCTGGCAATCTTTAAAGTGGGTTCTTTGAACTATGGTTATCTATTATTTTCAATAGCAAAATGTTTTTGAAGATCTCCAAAGGCTGGGTGAAGAACTTATAAAAAGAAAAAAAGACTGGTTTAATTTTATGTTTAAATAGGTGACAGCCTGAATACCTTGTTTACTGTAGTATACCCTTGTACAGATATTCCACAAAGTTTTTTTGCTTGATCTACAAAATCCAATTATATAAAGTTCAATTGATAAGCTAGATATTTTTTAATATCAATACAAAATGCCTAATGGATAAAAGGCACAGTAAGGCTGTAGAGAAAAAGTAAATTAAAAAAAGTGTAAGGCAATGCACACAATAATCAACTTGTTCAATTATATGGGCCTTATTCTAGCACATTTTTGGTATTTAATATAGTAATAATTATCTTATGTTATCTTTTAATTCCCATGAAGAATCAACTAGTCAATTTTACTTAGATCTTGCTGAGGGATATGGGTTTCACAAAAGGGCAGTCATGTCTTGCTAAATATAACATCATTGGTTTTGAAAATGAACAAGTTGATTACTGTATTTGTCATATTAGGATATCAACTATGCACCAAAATTTCTAATTGTTTATGTACATTGCCTTTGTACTTTACATGTTTCTTTTTCTTCACAGTGTTTTGTCCATTAGGAATTTTGTATTAATTTCTTGTTGCTTTTGACATGATGTATCTAATAACCTACCTTTTCTTTATTACAAGAGAAAATAAAAGATACTAGAAATGATTCTAATTAAAATTTAAACATGCAAATCATAATTGATCAATAATCACTTTCTTGACCACTGGTCACTTAATTGCCTGTACTTCCTTGTTTGATCAGTGTAACTGATCATATTTGACTCCTGGTGGTTTTAATCAGTTGGTATAACTCTTTATAACTATTGCATATACTATACCTATGGTGGTACACCTAAAAAAAGCTATAAAATGCCACTCTCCTCATATGTTAGTGATTGAAAATATTTGTTCAGTTATCCAAACATGATGCATTAAAAGTTCATACTTAATAATACACGTAAAATCATCAAACGTTATTTTGCTAGACATGTGAAATAATACCACCTTAGCTTACTCTATGCTTCAGTAATGCCAATGAAATATTCTGCCAGTAAAATTGCTAAAGTTTCTCCTGGTGTTCTAAGTATGAAAAGGCACATCACAACAATATATATAATTGATATTTCAATGTATTAATTTAGTGTAAAAATAATTACAGCTGTAGGTTGAGAAATGTTGCAACAACAAGGATTGAAAATAAACTAAAAATGTATTCAAAGTTATCTTATTAATTGAAGTTCTATTTTCACAATAAGCATATGAAAGTAGGCCTTTAGGGCATCACAGAACATTTAAAAAATTTGTATTTGAAAGTTATGATGCACCTTACCAAAGACACACTGTTGTGTGTTCTTAATCTTTTCGGTACTTTTGTGGTAGTCAAGTCTACTGATATCCAGTTGGTATGCTTAAAAACATCTGCAAAATCCAGACTCCAGGAAAGTTACACAAAGGATATATTGAACACAAACAGCAAAGGAATAATAAACACAAGTTAACAAATAAAAACAACACTTGATTCACAATTGTTCTAAATACCTACCTAAACTGACTGCTGGAGTGAGGGGTAAAGTCAAGAATAATTTAAATCCAAGTCTCCACAAGACAAGGACAATTCTGTTTTATTTCCAAAATTCTAACAAAAACATTAAAGTGCAGTATATTTTACTGACTGTCCCAGAAATAACCCTTAGCTCATACCAATTTGTACAAGTAGCTATACCACCTCTTGACATGAGCTCACCCTTCCCTCAGGGAATTGCACACAGGGCCAAAGTGATGAGAGTTTCTAACCATTTTAATATGCAAGTTTTAGCTGAGCAAAAGAAGTACTACATGCTTATACCCTTTGGACATTTGATTTACACAAACATCATACTATATGCAGAATCATTGGCTAAAGATATAGAAAAAATATACCTGAATACAAATGATAAAGTATGTTCTAAACTAGTCATGGAAGGGTTAAATTAATGACTATTTCATTCATAGCACTCATGTTTTCCCCATTTCTTGATTTGTCTTAAAAACCAAATTTGATATATTTCAGTTTAGAGGTTATTTATTCTGTAATGTATAACTAACTTGAAAGACAAATTCCTGGACACTTTGAGAGAATCTTTTAACCCTGATAAGTTAAGCTTCATCATATATTAATTATTTATTAGTTCCATAATCAAGTTATGCTAATTAGGGCTTAGGTAAAGTCTACTTGAGTTACATTTCAAACAAATAGTCATAGATTAATTATCTTAGTCTTCAAAACAAATTAATAACATTTTAATACAAAAATTAAAGTTGGGCAGTTAGTGGAATTTATCAATTGATTATTTTCATGAGACTTGGATAGTTGGAATAATTCAAATTAGTAATTCAAAACAATAATTTTGATTAGTTGATTATTTTCATGATATTAAATGATTCTGTCATGCTTTTGATTAATCAACTAATTGAGTTAATCACCCAACTTTCTTCATGATTGAACTATGTCTTTGCTTCCAAGAAATGATCTGTCATTTGTTTGGATGAAATTCCTTTAGATTGGAGATTGGCTACAGATCTTATCATAACTCACTTTGTTAGCTTTCAGACTGATTTGATAAAAATGTGTCTTAAGTTTAACAGTATTATTTATTAGCCAAAAATCAGCAAGGAACCAATTTGTAAACACTTTCATCAGTTATTTTTTTTCTAATTTTGAAAGTGCAATTTAGGAACTTCATTATTTCTAACTTTGTTTTTCACTTACTTAAAACTGTAAGGATAAAGTTTTAATATCATTTTTTCCCACCTTTAATTAAATGAACCTCAAAGCAATAAAAATAGTTGCCATAGTTATATCAGCTGTATTTTAGAAGTTACTGTTAAAGAATTCAAAATATAATTGTGTAACAGGTAATTCCTGTTTTACCCTTTACATTCATGAATCTTTTTTTTTTTATACTCGTGGAATTATACACAAAGAATGGATCATGACATTCTTGATCAAACCTCTTCAATAGTTTATTTATTGTATAAGTATTCTCAACTGCTAAGGATATTGTGATGTTTCAGTAGAATGAGTGTATTTCCATGTTCCAGAATGCATTAGCAATCTGCCATCCATGCAATTTGCTTGACCCTTTAAAAAAAATGTATAGTGATTGTGTATGTATGCTGGCATTTCCTGCTTCTTGTCCTCAATCTGTAATAATATGGTGTTGTACAAGAGGACCCCATAATAATCTAATAAAGATGAATTTGTAAAAAATACTTTGTTGTTTTGAATAGTATTTTGTAAAAACAACAATTAAGTTCTGGTACTAGTAAAATAGTTTATTTTTTACCATTGCCATAATTTTGATGCATCATATTCAGGTGGAGTCCAATTAGATAGTCACTAATTATATTGCTAAAGAATCTAAGCAAAATTTTTTAAGTATTCTAAATTTCATTTGAAAGAATCTTTCCAAACATCAAATAGTAATGATTATGATTCTAAAGAGAAAACCCAACATCTCTATTCAAGTAATACCAAGCACAAGTATATAAGTTTCACTAACTTTTTTTTCTCTCTTTAGTTTAGACCAAAAAAAAAATTTTTTGTTTCCAGTAATGCAACTGACCCATTTTTTAATGAAAATCAAAGGTTTTAACTTTTCTTTAACAATAAAAAATATCTTCTGAAATGAATAAAATATTAAAAATTATACATATATTTCAGAAAACAGAGCGTCAGGTGAAATCATGAAGGAATAAAAAAACTGTTGATCTGATGAATCCATTATTATTGTGTGGTGTTTGTCATTAACTGTGTACTATCCACAAAATCAGGTGATATGAAGCATGATTTGGACATCCATTTAGTGCATGTTATATATTACTGACTACATACTTTGTACTGATGAAATAAATTTGGCCCTTAAAACAATATTCATAGAAAACACTGGATTCCCTTACACCAATACATAGTATAAATACCAATATGCTATTTCAACACATGATTTACACAGTTTTACTAACAGGTGGCAGTGGCATCACTCCAGAAAACAGGATAATGCTGGAAGTGCAAAGTTAAACATTCAAAATTCTGGTGGCAGTAATAAAGACAATGGAAAAGAAGTCAATTGGAAAAAAAAAATTAAGACAATTACATAAATAGGTAAAAAGTAAAAAAAAAAAAAGGGTTATATTTTAGAGATGGTATAAAATGACAAATTCTGAAATAAGCATTTTACTTTTCTACTATCACATACATATGTAAACTCTGTTATCAATTAATAGTTATTGATACTGTCTCCCAAAATACTTTTTTTCCTGTTGTCTTTATAACCTAGATTTGCAGAATTCACGTAACATGACATGATTAAAACTAGACATGCTGAGCTCTTGCAGCATGAGATGAGAAGGCTACCACAGTGCAAAGAAACACACAATAAACAAACTGTAAAATAATAATAAATATAAAAGACACATTTAATTGTACAATGTTATTGCCACATTTTAATTTTTTGATTGGTCATGGCAGTGTATGACTTGCCAGCCCTGACTTCATATCACTGATGTGTGATAAATTTACTGATTTAAATTTCTAGTACAGGATTTGCTTTCCATATATATTGTTAAAGGTTGTTTGTGCATAAAATTACAATGTTTTGTAAAACAACACAATATGTGTACAACTTACTTTTATAATTGAAATGAGGGCTTTTGACTCTTGCAGTAGATTCTATAATGATGATGGGGAGGTACTCTTCAAATATCAGTGTTCAGTAACATTTTATATTTTAATATCATGAAAGAGGCCTACCTGTAATTAAATATTTATTTGAAAATAGAAACAAAATAATTGTAAAATATATTATGTTTACATTTTGTGTTTTTAATGGGAGTGCTTTGAGAATATTTTCATCAGACTGATGTCATGATTTAATTTTGTTTTAAGGAATGTTTAACATAGGGATGAAAAATTTTTAAGACTACAATGTCAAAAAAAAAAAGTTTTCTTTCAAGAATTAACTATGATTTTACCTTACTCCAAAAAATTTTGGGTGAACACAAAAAAATTTACATAATTTCCTTCAGAACATGATAAGATGAATTTTTATACCTTGATGACAACGTAGTGGAAACAGTCCAAATCACCTCCACTATAATAGTTTGAAAATGTGGTCAACTACATAAAATACACGTTAACAGTATGCAACATGGCCAATCAGGTCAGTATTCACTCTTCAACGCATCAAATTTAATGTAAGCCTTTATACATATACATAAGGTAGGTAGTAGTTTATCTACCCTTTTATACCTAATATAGAATATATATTTAGTTTAGATACATTCAGGTTTTTTGTTGTTTTTTTTAACATTTTATGCAGGCATTCTGCACGTACTTCATATATTCCATTAAACCAGATGTACAAAGATCATAAACTTACACTCTCCTTTTGCTTAAGTAAAGAAAACACACTACACTGGCTACTCCATAGAGGCTTGTGCCAGTTTGTACAAGTGTCTGTGATTACTCCCCGGGGTGATAAGCCAAGGGTGACATGGATACATGTGCCGTTCATGACCAAAAAAGCATCATTTAAAAAAAATCAGTTATACATGTGACGTTGTCATCATATGACAGCTGTTTACATACATTCACACAGAAAGTTTCATGTGCAGATAGTGTATGTACATTACATAAAAAACTGGACTAAATAAAACACAGATGGATCAGGAAGTTTACCTTCCTCTGAATCATTTTACTATATTGAAGCATCTGCTTTCTTCAGTCATAGGTGCCTGACTTACCTAGAAAACCAACTAAAGATGGCATGCATCATAAATGTGTGTGTGCAGAAGATAAAAAAATATATGCAACAGGTAACATAAAACTAATTATAAAAGATGATTGCTACTGAACAGATAATGGTACAAACCAACCTGTATGGGGATATTTAGGAAGAAGCATACAACAGTCATCCACACAGGACCAGCCATCAAAAGTCTTCAGACTCTCTTATAAAGACTCTACTTTGAGAATATGTTTTAAGATATATATAAGATATACATACAATTAAATGTAAGAGAAATCATGAGGAAGAGACATGCAAGTAATATGAACATGTCGATAGATTAAAAGTAAATATAATGACTTATCATACACAAAGTGGAATTTCTAATGGATTATCTGATGATATAGTTAGTAAGGACAAAACGCCCATGTAAAGCTAGACAACACAATTTTTCTAGGTTTACTGAATTTAAATCTTATCTGACCAAAGACACGCTTGATAAAAGTATATACCGATTACAATGAACCCTATCCTACTAAATACAAACATTTTCACCAAATACAGCTAAAGAATGATTTGAGTCTAATCATTAAAAGAAACTATCACTCACTTATCTGTGACTAAAAAACTTGTGTATCTTGTAATTCCATGGAAAGCATTTTATTTCTTTTTTTTTACCTTGGTAATAACTCATTTAACTAATTTTTAAGAGAATAATTTTCATAAGTATTCTATGTAGATGTTATTAAATAACATTTTTTATAACAGCTCAATTAAAGATATTAGAAAACAAATTGTCAATAGTTTTCACCATTGTATTTATTTTATATCAAATAGTCCATTAGCAATGAAGTGATACAGTTTTAATCAATTGACAGTACTTATGTGATTACTTTCACCTTTATAAATATGAAAAAAGCTAAAAAAAAATACAGTATACTGATATTAAAACAAAACTCGCATAAAAGCCTGGACTAAAAATAAAGGACTTACTAAACAAGCCTAAAAAACTGGACAAATTAAATGTGAAAATTTTGAATATATATATATATGTGTGTGTATATTGGTGAAAGTAGTACAAGTCTAAAAACAAAATTTAACAAACACTTAAAAGGACCATCACATGTAATAAAATGTAATCATAAAATAAATTATGAAAACAAAGATATTGACTATTGAATAACGAATAAGATTTACACAACAAAAAAATTAAGGGAGCATTACTAATAACAATACAGAAACCTAACACCAATATTAATAAAGGATTTCCCCTTTAACTTTATCGAGTGGCCTCTATAACACAATTGCTGTTTAAACAGCTTAAAAGCCAACAACAATTCCATCCTACAGTTTGCAAATGTGTTAGAGCAGACAGTCATAGATTTTGACTGTGATGGTATTTCTTGTTGCATCAGACTCACATATAATGTTTTATGCAGAATATGTAACCTGTAACATATTCTTTACTATAGTCTGTCAGACACCAGATCTGACCACTGAGTTAATGTGGCTACAATTTCAACTTTATGAGAGATAGTAACATGTGGTTAAACTGTCAGTCCTTAGTTGTTAGTTTGTTACATAGACAAATATGACCTGTATACTTAAAGGTTCACTCATTTTCCAATTTTTGGATTTCAATCTTCAACATGGCTATTTCAAACCTAGGAGAATAAATAAGTAGGAAAATGTGAAGGTGATAAAATAAGGAAATTAGACTTTTGGAGATAAATAACTTTAAAAAATTTTGGTTGTGATTTATTTTCTTGGCAACATTTCAAGCCAGAAATAAGCCTGTCAGTTGATGACAACTGCAGGAACATTTTGGCTTGTTTCTGATTTAAAAAAAAAAGCATTTGCTTGAAATGTCGCCAAGAAAATAAATTACAACCATAATTTTTTAAGGCGATGTATCTCCAAAAGTCTTATTTTAAACCTCATACTTACTTCTTCTGCTTCAAAGGTTATGTCTTGTATTTTGGTGTAACAACTGGTGGTGAAGTAATGCAAAATCTTGGTGGAGGTGAATGTACTTGTTGTGGTTGTTTACTGTTATTACAAACAAGTATAGAAAATTCATGCAAAATAATAGCAGTTAAATACTTATTAGTATCAACAATAAGTTGATTTTCTCATCCTCATA
This sequence comes from Limulus polyphemus, assembly GCF_000517525.1. Classification (NCBI taxonomy): domain Eukaryota; kingdom Metazoa; phylum Arthropoda; class Merostomata; order Xiphosura; family Limulidae; genus Limulus; species Limulus polyphemus. The sequence continues at coordinate 407,042 of NW_013665880.1, forward strand.
ATATTTATGAATATTTTCCTATGTGAGTAAGGATTTTGCACCTACACATGTCCTGCAAATGTATATTCTTTTGTAAGGTTTTCAAATGGAAACAGCACCTTTAAAGATAGATAAATGGTTTATTTCCCTTCTTTCTATCTTTAAAGTGACAGCTACACATTTTTACAGCTTTGAAGCAAGTCTTATCTTCTTTCATATAAAACAAATTATGTTGACATTTTAAAACTATAAAAATTAAACTAACAGAAATAATGTTGTTTTATAAAAAGTCTACACAGATGTTTTTGGGTATTAGTTCATTATAATCACTTACAATAACAATACAGTGAAAATGTCTTCACAGACATGTATTTAAAAAAAACAACAGATTTTATATAATGTATATCTCTCTGAAAAAAAAGGCCTTGCTAGACACTCAAAATAAAACAGTTTCATTGAGCTCTTTCACAGCCTATTTAAGCAGTGAAAAGCAAATAGCAGAAAAAAGATTTTAAACTTACAAAATACAGATATACTCAAAGAATCAAAAATATATTTGTCAAGAATACAACTACACAGAATGTTTTCATAATATATATTATTATAAATAAAGATAATACTACTATAAATACAACAACCACAACCAACCTATAAGTATCCATTAATATACAAAGTTGTTTAGGGTTCTGCCACAGAAATGAAATGTGATCATCATATAGGTCTTCCTTTCACTGTTGAAGCTGCATGTACAATCTGCTTCAAAGCACTGTACCATACTAATATTTTTATCCAAATCACTCGCATATCTTCAGAATTTCTTAGATATAAAATAAAGAACATGAAGGCACGCTATGACAACTTACTGCCCATATTTTCATCCGTAATTCAAGAAGACTAAATCCTATAAATGTTTTAAACACTTGAATTACTTATACTTTTTTGTAAGCTCAAGAAAAAGCTTTTATCTTCTTTTTGTACTTCAAAATTAACAAACCTGGCCTGTCACATACAACAAGTAGCTGATAGTTTTAAATTCTTTAACAAATCTTTTGTTTTCAGCCCACAAAAACCACTTCTTTCACACACAGTCCTTTATCACCATAAGATTCATGCATTATTTCTCGGTAATGAAACTTATCTTCCCAAGTTAAATCCATATTGAATCCTAATGAAAAATATCAACATATATTGTCATTGTTAGCATTCTACCACTATGCCAATTTTCTATCTAATTCATTAAACTTTAATGTTTCCAACAATTTCACACTTGTCTAACTTACTATTCTATTTCTTAAAATAACATCTTAACAATAACTTTCTGAAAACCAAGATAAAAAAACTTCAATTAAATTGCTCTTTATTCAAGAAGTAGAAGCAATAAAAAACTACAAACTGATATGACAAAAGAATCCTTATCTATAACTCTACAACATTTTTATAAGAAAACTCTGACATTAAATTTCAATGCCTTTAAAAAAAAGAAAAAGAGCATCATATCAGCACTCTACCAAGCATCAGAAAAAATATCAACATATCAAGAAACATTTGAAAACCTGCAAAAGTCAAAGTCTTCATTAAATTTTTACTACATTTTTAATATTTGTACTAATGAAAATAGACATTACCTGAGATGTAACAATGTTAATTTTCATGCTGGCATTTACAAGAATGAAAAGTAATACATTGAATTAAGTCATTATATAACACAAATTTTCTATTTTTTAAGATAGTACACAAAGCATTAACAAATAACAATTATGCAGTAAAAGATCCATCATATTTAAAACTTAAAATATTTATTTTTCTCAATTTAGTAAAAATATATCCAAAGTTTAGAACACTCTTATACATGCTCAGTACCATTGACCATTACATTGTTACTTACAGTTGACAATTCTGCCACTTTATTTCTTACACTCACATAAATTTCATTCTTTATATAAAACCTCAGGGGTTTATCAGCCCAATCTTTCCCTGCTCCGTCAATTCCAATTCGTTTGCACTGAACAATGTCTGATTCAGAAATACTTGTGCCTTTCTCTAACCATAGCACACTACTATTTGTTAGGTCTTCAGTATTAAGTTCATCTTTATTAATTTGAAATGCCTGACACAATTTGGATGGTCCATTACAGAGATCTTTCAATTTCAACAACTGTCCTTTATCTTGTCGTTTAAAGCCCCGGAATTTTCTCATCAAATCAATCCCTTCTAAGGGTTCTAGTGCTCTTACTAAAACGGCTGCTCCATCACCATCACTGGAAATGTTAAAGCAGTAATACATGCCATAGATAGAATAAACATATGCTGTTCCAGGTTTCATAAACATTGCTGCATTCCTTACAGTGCGTTTTCCTTGACAAGAATGAGAAGCTTTATCATCTCCTCCAAGATAACTTTCTGTTTCTACAATTCTTCCTCGTAAAATCACACCATTGGATAAACACCGTACCAAAATTTGGCCAAGGAGCTGTTTTGCCAAGTCGATGCATGAAGAATTAAAGAAGTAACTTCCTAATTTCTCAACTTTTTCATTCTTAAAATAAGAATTTGAACAACGTAAAGACTCTGCTTTAACCACATTATTACAAGTAGATGATTCATAACGAAAGTACTCACTTCCCAGAAGTTCAGGCTTCTTTAAAATTAAATG
>NW_013665880.1:410673-419514 GCF_000517525.1 Limulus polyphemus
TGAAAGAGTTCTTACGTTTTCTTGTCAACATTTTCCCATTTAATATGGCAGTTCACAAAGGCATATTTTTATTTTTCTTAATTATAGGTATAACACTACTGTAAAACCTTGATTGACAATTATTTATAATAGAAAACTCGAAGATTAACTACCATAAAACCTAATAGGCCTAAAATTAATGCCAATAACACTTGATGCACGCCCCTATCGGTAAAAAGCAAAGAAGTTATTTTGTTATGATGTGTATACCTTTAACTAGCTGGCGAAGAATGATTACAATTATACCTGTCATAATACATTAGTATTAGGCCTGTTACATTCTTATACATAACATTCTTTCTCTAGTCCCTTAAGGATTTTCAAGAATTAGAAGAGTGAATAATAATAATAGTATCCCACCCACACCATATTTGTCATATCCTATGCCGACGACGTTTCGCTCAATCCAGAGCTCTTCAGACCGGATGGGGTCCAACAAATACAGCAGTGGTCGGAACACCAGTTCTTTAAGGGACTAAATAAAGAACGTAGTGTTTAAAAACTTAATACTAAAGCCTTATGACAGATATAGTTGTAAACAAGTTATTTTAATTATATATGTCTTCAAAAAGATATTGGGCATGTTTGATTTTGTGTCGCAGCGTAGCGCACTGGCACATGAAATTGGAGCTGAGTTCCGACAATTCAAAACTATATATATATGTATATAAAAAAATACATTTTCACTTCAAACCTGAAATTAAGAGTTTTTCAAAACCAAAATCTCAGAGTGCCAGAGTATACTGGCTATTTGTGATCCCCTGGAAAAGCTCTCTCAAACTTCCCAGCACACATTTTGTCACTCACCTTCAGCAGCTAGTGTCAGGCACGGGGCGACCGCTCTGGCTCAAGAGCAAGTTACAGAGCATTAAAAAGTGAAATGTTTTTTGTCATACCTTAAATCATTATTAAGACATATGAATAAGGTATTAAAACACATTTTAAAAGGCTTATTATTTACTTGATATACAACCAAGATAGCTTTTTAACTATTCATATTGGCAGGACGAAAAGTGTGCAAAGCATTATAAAAGTCAAAGTTCTTAATACTGCTTTCATACTGTTATGTCTCCGTTCGTTAGTTAATTTTCCGTAAATTCGTTCCGACGAAACTTTAGCGACACAAGTTCTTTCTTAAATAAAACTGGTTTATTCTTTCTGAATATAACTTTGCGATACACTTAATTTCAACAGTCACGCTATAATTCTCGACGAACGTCTCACGTGCTCGACTTCAACAATACTCAGTTAAATTACACACTCTCTGACTGCAGTTCAATTACTCCTTGTTCCGTCACGTTGAGACCGTCTTATATATACCAGCCTACCCCCAATCTAGTAGTCTCCCGATAATTCACGAAGGTTCGAGAAGGACGTGGCGTGATACTAGTCACGTGACCTCGCTGACGCAACAATACTATTGTTGGTAAAACTGCAGTTGAAGAAGACTAAAAGTATTGTAGATACGTACCGATTTTTACCTTTCCCACTTTAATTGAAAGGATAGATCTCAGTGTTTCTTTAAAAAAAAACATCACAGTATGAAATCGTAAAAAAACGATCAGTGAAAATGTGCTGAATAATTCTTTAAACGCTGTTTGTACAGCGTTTGTGTAAAACAACACAAAAACAATTAAATATGTAACCTTTGTGTTTGCTATGTTGTAGCGGTCTCTATCATTGGACAAGTTCTTTTTTTTATTAGGTAAAAATAATGCAAATTACAGTCCACCAGTCAAAAATGAAAGCATTTTATTTCTTTAACTGGAAGTATGAAGCTTACACGGTTCCACAAACTTACGATAACCATGCCATAGGTCTAACTTACAAATATATTACGTACTTGTTAAATCCTCTCGTATCTACAGCACTAACTGAAATCTGAGTGACTAAAACCTTTACTAGGTAATTAATCTGCAATACAATGCAGTAACAGACTCACTACCTGACTAACTAACTCACTGTCTAACTGGTTGTCTCATTAACTAACTTACATTATCTATCCAGTGTTTTACATATCAAAATATTTATTTCTTCAAATCTCACTAAAAATTCAAGACGTCACTTTATATCTAGAGTTCTAAACATTTAGGAAAGTTGTGAACATCATACATAAGCATCAGGTCATACCAAAACTTCCTGTAGCAAATAGTACAAAACATCTAAATTGAAATATAAAAAAAAGTGTTGAATGCTGCCCTTTACCTGGATTGTAAAGTCCCTTAAACAATCTTAATATACAAATAAAATAATAATATATCAAGCTCAAACTCTCATAATCAGTCACTATTTAGAAATAACTAGAAAATTAATTTCCACAAATAAATATAATATCTCTATATCATTAATTAAAAGAGTTGAAGTATAATCACGGTTATGCCTAACAAAACAGTATCTTCTTTTGGAGCTTATTTAACGTCTAAAATTTGCCATTCACTAAATCATTTTGGAGGTGTGGCATCTCGAGAAGTTTTGATGAAGCAGAAATGTTCAGCTCCACAAAAATAGGAACTTTGCAGACGTTTTTGCGAATTTGTTTTCCGTCATTCAGTTCGACTTGCTAGCATCTGGAAGCCAGTTATAAAATCTTGAACCATCAAGAACTTTCCAACACATCAAAAATTTCACCTGTTAGCAGTAGGGAAAAGGCATTAGTGCGAATTACTGCATTCATCCATCTAAAATCAGCCCAAAGTCTTGGAGCAACTTCCTTCTTTCTGACAATCATTACTGGATGTGAACAAGCATTCTAAGATTGTATGACTCCATCCTTTGGCATCTGCTGCATCTCAATACTGATCATTTCCCTAGTTCTTCAAGGAACTTGATGCACATTTGCTTTAATAGGCATGCATTGCCTCTATCTATGTTATGGCAAATCACTTTTCTTCGACCCAACAATCATCCATCTGATCCCACAAATGCATCAGCAAACACAAACAACACGAAATTGAATTGCTTTTGCTCCATTTTGTCTAAACTGTTTGCACAATACTCAACCAACAATCTCAGCCACTTATTCACATGTGATGCTGTGTAATAGATGAAACTCTATCATTACTACTAGCCTCAGTTATTTCCACTTTGCTTACTGCATATATGACCATTCCAATATAAACGTGGATAGCCAATCACCCCAAATTACAAAACGACACTGGGATTTCATTCTTCCTCAGGCAGATAATTATCTAAACTAATGCTGCTTGTATTCTGGATGGGAAATAGATCATTTCAGGTGTAGCTTCTATAACTGTATTATATTGTACTGATACACTATTCGTTCATAGTAAACCACGAAACTATTACCCGTGTATTTGAGGTACTGTTATTTCCTTAACCACATAAACTCATGCCATCCACTGTTGTTGATCTGGTCAACATCAGATAACTCCTATGGAATATCAGTTCACCAGTTGCTCAGGCAGAACTGACAAATAAATTCGGCAATATATCCATTCTGAGGATGCTAATGCCAGATATGAATACTTTTGTTCTGTGAGCAATATATTCTATCTACAGCAAGAATTTTGACTCGTCAGTCGTGTCTAGTCTATTGCCATTTGCCCAAACAAAGTTGGTATCCACTAACTGGAGTGGTGATCTAGCTTGATATATATATTTATATATATATATACACATACCATGAGATGTAAAAGTTCTGACCATTCTATATCAACTAGGAACTTAATCTCTCACCCTTACAGGTACATACTACAACAAAACTCCATCCAGCCCCAAAAGAGCTCAGTTGACCATCAAACCTTTTGGGGCAGCTTGTCCTGCTCAGATTGGATTTTATTAGTTTCTGGATCTGTGATGATAGCATTTGCTGCTTGCTCTGTTTCCCCGGATTTGCTGATTTATTGGCCAAAATCAATATCCTTGCTCACCCATATTCTTAGCATGGTAAGGTTCTCCTGTACCCGCTGAACCATCACTCGAAACTAATGCCTTGTCTACATTGCAACTTAGCAAAAATGGGCAGTTCACTCAGTAACCCAACATACCACATCCAAAATATATGCTTTGTTCCTCTTCCAGAACGATGTTTAGGCAGAAACATTATTGACATATGATATGGCATGAAAACCATGGATCTGGGTAGCCCTGGCTATTCACTGGAAACCAATGTGGTTGCATTGCAGCATCACTAGGTGCGAGTGGCTGGTTAACCTTTAGCATGTGTAGAGCTCGACATAGTGAAGGCACCATGGTAAAACAGTCTGTCCAACAGTTACTGCTCCAGGCTTCTTCCTCTCTTGCAACTAGTTCAAAATTATCACTATAACTTTTCACATTGGAAACAGCCTCTATAAGAGTTAAATACCTGTTACACTCAAGCAATGTCTCATTGTTTTGCCTGGAAGCTCCTTAACATACTTATCCATCAAGATATCTTCACAATCTGTTGAAACCATTGTAGGGTATTATTTACCATTCAGATGGTACAGATAGTCCACATAAGTGGCCGGACTCATGTTGACACCCCCTGTTCCAAGCCTTGAACTTCGCCTGATGAATTGTTCAATTTTCCATTTGGTTGAATTCTTGGCACAACCCTGCTGTGAATGTACTTCAATATTTCAGTTTTGCATCAATGAAATGCTCACTGAATTCCAGTTCAGACACTTCACTACGTGCTCCTGAGACCAGCAATTTCAAGTACTTTAGGAAAGAGTCCAGATATTTCACTGAAACTTTGGACATCAGAGGTGAAATTTGCTTTGCCTCACTTACAGGGTCCTGTTATTAAGGCCAAAGACTCTCCACTGCAGGTTTTTGACTAATACTTGGTTGACATTCCGTCAGTGCTGTAGGTATGACACAGTAAGTGTACTCAGGAGCCTTGACCCTGGGATAAGTAGTCAGTCCTGGTACAAGATGGCAGAATAGCAAGTTATTGTAGCAGCTTATCCATCGGCTCTACACAACAGTAGATTTCATGACAATCCATGGTCACCCTGGCAGGATACTTCCGAGCTTGAAGAGGCTCTCCTCTGCCCTATGATTCGGGGGTCTTCACCACATGGTGTCCACTGTCTTGTCTGCCAGGAAAACAGGTCTAGTTGGCACTTTGTCAACCAGCAACACTTCTAGCCCTTGGTCAGTATCAGGTAACCTTAATTACAGTTGTGTTTGTCTATACTTTTCTGGTGCTAAGATCAATTTTCTCGCATAATCCCCCATCTGCCATTCTGTGCACTAGACATCAGCTGATTTTCCTTACTCTAGTGCTGCAGAGTTAAGAAAGTAGAGGGCCTTTTCTAGACCCAACTCTCTTCAGTCACCGACTACTTCTTGGTCAAACATACTGTTGGTATGAATGTGCTTTGTAGTCACTATGAGAAAAACCTATACACTTATGTGACTACAAAGTATGTTCACACCAACAGTATGTTTGATACTTTTCAATATGATATAGGTCCAGCTTCTCTCTCTCTTTGGTTAATTTGTGTTCAGGGTTACTGGTGAGGAGTGGAATTCTCCAAAACTAGTATAACCCAATAATACACATTGATCAAAGTGTAAATTGAACTGGACTTGAACTTAGACTTCAAGATTAAACAATTTTTGGCATACTAAGTTTATTTATTTATTACTTGTTCATAAGTACTTCTACCCATAGAAAATGCCATTCATTAAACAAGATAATTTTTGTAAACTTGATAATACAAAAGAGTTGAAGTGCAATATGCACAAAACTCCACAATAATATCTTGTGGTCATGGCACTAAAAGTTTCTCCTTCCTATCTAGTCTGTGTGTGTGTGTGTGTGGTATGTTCAAGTAAAAACTTACTTGCCCCAAGAATGAATAAAATAGGTCCACTTTATAATGGGAGATTAAGCAAGCTATAGTACCAAGTTCCACTGAAACTAATAAGATCTGTGCTAAGAAATAAATGGACTGAACACAAATGTGCCAGATAGAATGAAGCAATCTTTATTCAAACTTACAAACACAAAACTGTGTATCAAGCACCTTTGGATGATGTACAGTTTCCTTTACTTGAGAAGTAGATTGATGAGACTAGTGTTATTCCTCAAGATATATTTCACCCGACCAATTCACTCAAAATGCTGTTCTAGGATGACCAAACCTCACCTTACTTAGTTCAAATGGTATCAGACTTATCCAGAGCAACAAGTGCTAACCAAACGACCGGTCATTCTCTTTGAAAAGTAGAAAGGTTATAACCTGACTTACTGTTGACGACGCATAAGGTGTAGCTTTACAGCTATACTCCAATGGACATATTAGGTGTTATCTCAAGAGAATGACATAATAAAGAGAGTTACAATGAAAGCAATGTAATAACTTTCTTGGTTATATTATATAAAAACTGAACATACCTAAAATAAATAGTATAATTGCATATAACAGCCTCATCTTACCTCCACAAAAAAAGTTTTTAAATCATAGTGCAATAATTCAAATGAAATTAAAATGATAAAAAAAGATTTTTACAAACAAAAAAGGGCTATACTTGTGGGAGTTGTTGACAAATATTTCTTTTCTACCAGCAATATATCACAAAGCTAAGTTTTATCACCTTCTTCCAATGCCATATTGGCTTTATACAGTTCAAAATAAGAGAAAAATATAGTGTTCATTATGTATTTAGAACATTAGATCACTAACTAAATACAATTACACTTGTCTTGAAACTAAAAGGTTCAAATTAGCACTATTTTGTTAAAAAAAATAGTTTGATTTTCCTTCTAGGAGTGCCATATTGTTCTCAAAAAAAACTCAAGAAATTCACAAACACTAGTCCTTGCTTTATGAGTGTACTGAAATCAACTCAAAATCAAAACATGACATTCAAAATTGTATTTATAAAATTTAAGTAAAACTTCCTTATAAATAAATTTCAACCCTGAAATACTGTTTTAACAAATGTGTGAAAAAATGACCACCAAGTTAATTTTTTATCATTTTTAAAATTCAGTGATGCACTCATTCAGGTGTGATGGAGTTAAAGATGTACACCTGTTTTGCTATAATCTAATTCACATATTTTCACCCATTATGGTATCTATGAATTGGAAATGTGCCAATGAATCCATCATTTCACATGCAGCATGATATCAGCAAACTTCTCTATTTAAATGTGGAATTTACATGCAAGATGTTACAATTATTTTGAATTAGTCAATAAATAATCAAGTTTCAAAAAATCAAATAACAGTTCTTATAAAACTGTTACATGTCAGTCTGAGAAGATTTCTACTAAAAGCATAGTACATAACAGTAACTATAGTTATGGTTGGAATATTAAATGTGTGCTTATCACACATTTTGCTGGTAATTTGTTTTTGCCCTTAACAAATAGATAGTTATTATTTAAAGTAAAATACTTAATAAAACTTTGAGACTAGGATTTCACTGTTTAAGTCACTACTCTTATAACATTATTTGAACATGTGATACTCATACTACTTTTTACTTATAGTGACTAGTTAAAATGCTAATAAATTTTTATCAGTTGCATTTGTTGGTTTATTTCAAAAACAGTCATTTCAATCTAAATTTCACACTTTAAATAGAACATCTTTTATTCACCAAATAAAACTTTTTTGTGGAATGCCTCAGTATTTTTTGTGATAGAAACAGTTGATGATGTATGTATGTGTTTTAGTTCAGTCAGTAAAAACATATTTTGTTTGGTTACTTTAATGAAGAAATATAATGATCCATAAAAACTTGCTGAAGAAAATTTCAAGCAGAAGTTTGAGAGAAACAAGAATATCACAAATTACTTTAGAAAACCAGTAAAAAGCACTGCACATAAATTATGCATCTAAATGGCTGTATTGTTATTTTCAATACTAAGTATTGTGCATAATATTACTCATATAGATTAATATCTGAAAATTTACTATGTACACATACATTTGCTGTCAGAAAAGTTTTTCTTACAAAGTCTCAAGCTGTCAAATACTAAATGTTACAAATGAGTTAGAAGCATGTAATTGAATAATTTTTTCTTCTTAATAGATATGAATTATTTTAAAGGAAACATTATTTTCTTCTTTGATGTAAAGTTCTGTGGTGATTGTTTATATAATTTTAAAGAATTGAAACAAAAAAAAGTTTGTTACAGATGTTTACAGCTATGGGTTTCTGCATGATATATTTATATTCCTTGTGAACAACTTGGAAAACTGTGTGGACACTGCATAATGTTACTGCATGTTATCATATTTTCTGTGCTTTGAAAGATATATTTTGTTTTGTTCTTGAATTTAATTTTTGAAGGAAGCAAAAAATATTACATTTGAAATTTTTTTTCGAATTTTGGTATGCTGTAATGCAAACTAGTTTTAAATAGAGCATGAAAAGATCCCATATTATGATACAATTAGAATAACAGTAGTTACTTGAATTGGTAAGTAAAATTACAAGTTGGAAATGAAAGGCCTGACATCTTTTTAAACTACTGGTTATTACTTGTGAAGTATTAAGCATGTATTTTTTATGTGATCTTTCAATTTTTGCTTTTGTTCACACTCACCATCTGATAAATTAAATTTCTCATGTTTCCAGCTTATTATGTTTAGATAGTGAAAACTGTTCATTTTTTAGTACTATTTCAGAGAAAGTATTATAAAAAATTTAACAATTTGTTGGATGTTTTGTATTATTTGACATCATATTTCATAAAATATAAAACGTATAAAGAATGAATGTAGAATCGTCAATGTGCTTGTCAAACTACTACTAAAAAGATAACATGTTAAACTCCTGCTTTCATAAATAATTGGATTAATATTACCATCTCAAAAAAAAATATTTACAC
>NW_013665880.1:420492-438914 GCF_000517525.1 Limulus polyphemus
TAACTTCTTATTTTCTTGGTAATAACTTTAAATCATATTGTTAAACGTGTCCCAAAATTTCTCAACAATTTACCTTACACTGGGAAAGTTCATGGAACATTACATTGTTAGAAAGGGAAATTAATGGAGAAGACAAGAATAGCAAACAATCCATGTTCATGGTTAAAATAAATATAATTATCAGTAATACATGTTTTTCCCCAAAATTACATAAAAATTAGCTTTTCAGGCAATACAGCTTATATGTTACTTTTATGTAAAAATACAGAAGAAAAACTTAAAAGTACTCTGATGAAAGCTTTGTAAAAAAAATCATTATTCTGTCACAGTAAAAAATATTTTATGAAATCATGAAAGAACATAATGGTTAAAGCAGATAAATAGCACTTAAATGTAGTTTTTTTAAACTATTATGATGCTGGTTATCAATCATCTATAACTCTCAAAAGGTGGAACTTAAAAAAACTGCACATTGGCACTATAAAACTGTATATTTGTGATATATAACACAACTGGTAATGTTGTATTGCTTTAAAACTCAAATAAAATAATATCATGTATTCTACAAAAGAGCTCAAATTAATTAATCACATTTTCAAGTCTGCTGGTGGTTAATTTGAAATGTACACCATACTGTATTAAAAAAAACATTTTTGATACAAGCCAAATGAAAATAAGTTATTGGTAATTTAGTGTTTTTATTGCAACACAGAAAATGAATTGATACAATATATCACGTATTTTCCAGTAAACATTAATTCAACAGAATTATATATACTTTCATTATATATATATATATTTTCAATGTGATTTTTGCATTAACATATTTTGGTTTTTAATAAACTTTCAGGTAAATAGATAAATAATCTTACACTTATTAATCAATAGTTTTTATCATTTGAAAGTCTTTACTGGTGTTTGGGGGGAAAAAGGTACTTGGGTGTTAACTGAGGATATGTTGTTTTAAGAATCAAAATCATGCAAAGGCATATCTTTCATTTCCTTGAAAGTATTTATATTAACTCCTGCATTAATATTACTCCTTGTTTTTAAAATAATAACTACATCAAAGAACTAGAATGTTTCAGCTTTCAAACATTTCATATAGGTTAGGTTTTAAACATAAGACAATTTCAGTGAATAATTATAACAATAGTATACAAGAATGAATGATGTTTTATCCTTTTACTTTTGTAAATTTATGTATAAATGCTATAAGTCTTTATCATATTAATGTTGTTTTCATGTTTAGACACCCTTATGTCTAGGCCTTTTTTTTGGTAATAAAAACAATTGTTGTACAACTATGATTAATATAACATACAAGCATAAATTTTTTTTAACCAAACATTATATACAAATCAAAACACTTTTCATGTCAATCTATTATCTACATAAATTAATTTCTATTAGGCCACTGCAATTAAACATTCAATGCCACTATGTATTTGTTATAGAATGTAAATTAAATTTATATTATGAAACTTGTATAAAAAGAATTTATATATCATAAGATTTGGAAGAAATATTTATCTGTCAGATAATTTAAACTATTACACAAACAATAATATTACTTTGAAGGATAAGAAATTCAAGATATGCAACAGATACTGAACATAAAGTGATTTACCCTTAAAAGTATTCCCACAATTTGACAAATACTTGCCCTTAATCTTTCTTGGTGGATTCTTTTAACAAACTGGCACCAATAGACTCATAAGTCACAAAAATGATTTCAAATAAAATGTGCTCCTTGCATCCCCAAGTTTTATCTAAAAATTAGCCATATACACAGAATATGTCTGTTAGCTTGTGCTTCTCATATTGTGTCCTTGGGTTGAAAAACCTGATCAAGTTACATTGGTGCAACAGGAAGAGGAGAATGTGTTTATACTGTTTCCTCATAATTATGCTTGTGCACTTTCTCCATCATTTGAATAATTCTGTGCCATTATTAACTGTTTTATTTTGGTCTCTCAATTTTTCTTTCCTCAAACTGATTACGAATTGCAGTATTTTTACCTTGGAACTACCATCACCCCTACCTCTTGGTTTTTATCATGTCCAGCAGGAACCTGGTTAGCTTCATCATCTTCATTATTTTGTAACTGTAGTGAAAGAAAATTCAAAGAAATAAATTGGTCAAGTAACTTCAAAATATCAAGTAAATCCTGTGAAGACTTAACAGTTGCAAAAATAAAATTCTGTCTCACATGAAGGTTGTCAAGTCCATATTAAATTGAATAATATTTTGTTAGCTAAATGTTTTATTTTACTGATCAGAAGTTCATATTTTAAATGATAAATCTCTAATCTAAAGTTAATAAAACATATATCTAAGTATAAACAGAGCAGACACAGAAAGAAAGTTATTCATTTACTTATTTATAAACATGCTAGAAGAGTTTAGCACCAGCCAAAGCATAGGATCTCCTCCCTCCATTTGTTTGACATAAAAATGATATTTTCACATATTTTTACAATAAAAGAATGGGATCAAAATAATTTTCATTTGTACAAAAGAGTTCACTCATGAGGTTTCTTTTTAGCAAAATCTCCACATCCACAAAAGAAAATATTACAATTTTTTGGTGTTGCTGAAATGAAGATGTAAGAGCAAGAAACAAGTTTATGAACACTTTGGAGTAAACAGTACATACTGTAAGACGTGAATAAACAAATGAAATACAAGTTTTTTGTTCTTTACCATTACTTTTTAGAAGTTAGCACAAGTACTCTAACAACCAGACTATGCTAGACCTACACATATGTAAATATCTAGGCAAATAGAGGCTGCCTAAAAATATCTGGTCCATCTATTAAAAATAGTGTTTTAATTCATGCTTTATAACATTATTTTTGTGCCTTAGTTTCACACACTAATACATTTGTGAAAACAAAATTATGCATCTTACATCATCAAATTTAACACACATCCATAAACAACTTGTTCAGAAACCCTTATATGGCCTGTAACTACTTGTAGGATTTCACAGAACAAAATTATGACTGTCAAAAGGTGCAGTAATATGAAACATAAGCATGAATATTCAGTTTAAACAACTATAAAAATCATGTAAAAACAAACTGTAATAAAATAATTTCAGGATATGTAAATGCAAGCATATGTCAAGTCAATTTTAATAGTGGTTTTACAATGACACAAGATAACTGTTTTACATAAGAAGTGATTTATGTAATTACAGTGATGATGTTGTGTTTAAAAGTTGCAATACTGATTTTGACAATGTGTCGTTCATTAAAAAAAGAAAGTATAAATAACTGATGTAGCTTTCACTGCATGAAAATCAGATGATAAAATAGAATATATAACTAAATGACATACAGAAACATAGATGGTTCAATACTTACAAGTAATTTATTAATGATATTGAACGTTTATTCATAATAAACAAAATAATAATAATAATTATTGTGTCTTTTCCATCTTACAATTCTTAAGAAACAATTTTTCAGTTGAGAAGGAGGATGTCTTTGCTTTAAGATTTTTTTATTTTAAATAAATGAATCTCAACATTATTAAAATCTGTATTGGTACAAATTGGAATTATAAGTAGCTTTCTCCATAATTTTTCAGTTTAAAAGTAGTGTTTCCCAAGCTATAGTTTTTCTTTGAATTAGTTTAAAATATTTACTCTTAGATGTATTCTTGGGCAACCTATTACCCAGGAAAATTTAACAGTAAGAAACTGCTTATTGGAGCAACACTCACATATAAGAAGTTGTTATGTAATATACACCTTTTAAGTAGATGTATTGTTCACAGTACATCTAAAAAAAAAAGAAGAGAAAACAGTCAACCAGACTATTGAGTCTTTCAAGAATGTTGTTTGGTCTGGGACTGTTTAAGACAATGTATCAGCAGAAAGGCATTATTCTTAAAAGCAACTTGTAGTCAATGTTCCCTGAGAAGATACATCTCAAAGCAATTGCTGGTTCAAACAGTGTGTACCAAACATTATTGTTTTTTGAAAAGCAAAGTTTTCCACAGGTTATCTGAAGGTATAAAAGTCCATTGTTTGTTTAAGTACATTCTTGTATAATGTATTATTTATTCTAAATTGGTCACAGGGAATTTTTTTATTTTAACTCTAAAAATGTAATCCAGATCTCAAATGTATTCGCAACACACGCGAGAAATATTGAACACAAAAATGTGCTTACATACACACACACACAATCCAAATTTACTACTACTTCCCATAAACACTCATGCATTTTACTTTTAATACTAAAAGAAAATTACAAATGTAATAACAATAATGCCCATTTGCATATGATAGTAAATCATATTTAACTTTTGATTTTTACAACTGATCACAGATGCAGCAATAAGTTCTACCACGATAACCAATTATTGTATGTAAACAGATAAACATATAATAATTTATTTGCTTAGGATTATGTGTTATAAAGTACAGAATAAAGTTTTGTTGCCATGCTGAAACAAAAAAAACTTTAAAAATTAGTTTATATATAAATACCTAACAACTCTAATAGTTATGTTTAAAATATTACAACTGCAATATAATTTCTTTTTCAAAATATTTGTTAACATTTCTCAAATAAAGTTTAACTTGCTGGAATAGATTTTATATGCCTACAAATTTATGTAACAGCTAGTTTAATTTTGAATTATAAAATACAAGTATAATCTAAATAAGGATATAAAAAAGTATTATTTTTAGTAAGAATTTAGTTTTTGGGGTTTACCTGGTCATCAAAATCAGCATCTTGGAAAACTTTTCCATGCCCAAGTTCATTTTGATTATCAGCTATCAACTGATCATCTTCATTTCCACCATCTAGATCCTGGTCATCACCATCATCTCCCTCTCCTTAAAAAGAATGGTTTATCAAAAATATGGAAACAAAGATATTTATTGTCAACATCATAGGAATTATACTGGGTGTTCTTACAATTTTACATCATTTTTATGTTGTTGAATTAATTTCTGTATCTGTGCTAGTAAGTCCAATCATATCAAATATCTCTGAAGTACAAAACTTAATAATTATTGAGAAAAAATGAGAAACTGTTAAAAAAAGCAAGAAATAAAAGAATATATATACACACACACACATATATATATACATGTATATACACAGATTTATCACTTAATTTACTTTGTACATTATAGTTCTTATTTTTCAATGGCACGGGTTTATTGACCATAAAAGTAATGCACATTCTGTCTACTATGATGATTTTCAAAGTTAAACACATTCTAACTAACAAAAGTTAACATTTTCCTCATTTCAGGATGTATTTCAGATAATACCCTCTTCACACAACAAAGAGCTGTTAGCTTGTGCCACTGCTGTGAAGATTTTTGTGCACGCCACGAGCCTTGAATGCAACTCTTGCCCTTACAAGCATTAATGTGTAGTGGGCCAGTCTATGATGTAATCATCATTAGATTATAGCCCTCCATCAATAGGAGGGGTGGCATATCCTCCTTGCACAGTAATCCAAATGAGCACTAGCATTTGAACAAAGACTTATTCTTGAAGAGGTAAAGTAATTGTTTGTTTGTTTTGAATTTCGCGCAAAGCTACACGAGGGCTATCTGCGCTAGCCATCCCTAATTTAGCAGTGTAAGACTAGAGGGAAGGCAGCTAGTCATCACCACCCACCGCCAACTCTTGGGCTACTCTTTTACCACCGAATAGTGGGATTGACCGTCACATTATAATGCCCCCACGGCTGAAAGGGCGAGCATGTTTGGTGGGATGGGGATGCGAACCCGCGACCCGCAGATTGCGAGTCGAGCGTTCTAACCACCTGGCCATGCCGGGCCGGTAAAGTAATTACACCAAATATGGGAAACTGTACAGAGAAGTGAGCAATCATATATTTTCAGGTAGGAAAAATGTTAGCTCCAAAAATGTTCACTCACATCTCTGAACAACAAAAAGCTAGAATTCCACACTGGGAAAATGATGGAGGGGCTGATGCAAATAAAGAAAGTACAAAGATGAGCTTCTTTCTGAAAACATAGCATCAGAAAGGGAAAATGCATTGAGAATGTCATTCAGGGGAGGAGGTAGACGGTGGGACATTCACTTGGTTGGAAACTGCATCCATCTCAAGCAGGACAAACTCTTTGCCCAACAGTGGTGGTAGAGCAAAATATATTGTCAACAGAACCTTTTGCAGGGTGCTAAAGCATTGTGTAGGTGATCCAAATGTAAGATTGCTCAACCAGCCATTATCTCACAGGCAGTTGGTTGGGCATGAGTTTCTGTGTGACTAGAGCAATATTGGGGGAAATACATGACATGCTTACCAGAATAAATAGATGCAGGGAGAACATATCTCAAGACATGCATCCCAAGAAGAACCCAAGACCCATCTTGCTGGTCTAATCACTGGGAACGGCTTGGTTCATAGTATAGTGGGATTGACTGTACTACACTTCCAGGTACCACCTCAGCCCTGCTTCTCATTAAGGGTTGCATCCACTAAGTCTCATCACAAGGAAGAACTTTCCATATCAACCACTCCAGAAGCTTAGAACTAAGGAAGTATGTGTTTCTCCCTTAATCTACTAGAAGAAGAGAATGGGAGGAAGGAATTTTCATGGAGGAGAATACTGGTAAGGTGCTCAAATTGACCACAAAACATCACATCTACATATGTTAGAGTTTCCTAAAGAAAAAGAACCATTTGTGCAGGAAGAGGAGTCATAAGAGATGGCAGAGTATGCCCTGCAAATGAGTTGAAAAAGACTCCCAAGAGAATCACATAATGAGTGGGGTCAAGACAAAATTGAAGAACTGTACCAGCTAACTCAAACAATATGCCTCCTGAAGTAGAAGAGAGGTCACAACCATGGATGCTTCTTTGAATGAAGCAAGAAGGAGTCAATCATCCATACAGTTGTGGAAATGGAGACCCAATGCATACATCCTCTGTGCAAATGTACTCATGACCTAATTGAAATTGTATAATGATTTACCTAACCTGAAGGGAAGGGCCTTGAACTGAAAAATCGGATTGTCATGGAACAATCAGAGAAAGCAAGGAACAGACAAATTAAAATGTGAAGAAAAGCAACATCAACTTTGGTCTTCTGCAGAATTGGAGAGAATACCTACCTTAGATTGAAAAACCAACCATCTTGAACTAAGAGATGAGAAAAAATTGGTTCAAGGATGAAAGAGCTATGTCAGGTTATCTATCTCCCATCTTCATGGGAGTGACAAAAAACATAGGAATAAAACCCCCAAAAGGAATTAAGAACTTGTTTCTTGGAAGTCATAACATCAAGAGAAGACAACCTCTTCTAGGTCCCAAAGGTACGTGAGATCTGAGGAAGGAGGAAATGGAAAGATAAGTGGAGACAGCAAAAGTCCTAGATCAGTGTGAAAAAGACAAGCAAAGTCTGTGAGAGAGAAACTGTATGGCACATAGAGGAAGAGCCAAGCTCCCACCGGACCAGAACCAAGGAACAGCTCCATGACCAGTGACAACCAGACCTCCAAGAGGGGGGGGGGCATCAAAAAGAAGCAAGAGGACAAAGAATAGGAGAGAGGGTGACCTGACAAGACTCCCAAGGATGAAAAACCTGTTGACATCCCCTGGATTGAGAAAATCAAAAATAAGAAACTAAAGTAAACATAGAAGACTGTTGATGAGCAGCTTCAGTTCAAGTTTCCAAAGTGTAAGGAATTCCTCTAAAGACCTTAATCTCAAAGGATGGGTGCCAAAGAGAATTCTCTGTGATAAGATTGAGGGAGGCAAACATCCAAAAGTGAGGCATCCTGATCAAGCAAAACCCAGAAACAAAGAGATCAAGTTAACTGGGACAGAATGAAAGAAAAAATGAAGGCGAAATGGAGAACAGATAAGTGTCAGTTTCCATAGTAAAGCTGACAGGATCATGATGTTAAACAACAAAGAGAATGTGAAGCATGGACAGATAGTAAGGAAGTTGAGTAGGTAAGGGACAGAAATGATTAGATGGAGAGTAAAAAGAGGTAAAAGAAAGGAAAAAAAAGAGATCTTCAAGTTGAAAGAAAAGACTCAAGTAATGAAAGCTCATGTAATAAGATAGTCTGATATCCAGCAAAAAACAATTGGAAATTGGAGAAAGAAAAAGCAAAAGACAGACACCTGTGTAATCCAAGCAGTGAAGAACTTTGTCAGGAAGATGGAACTAGAAGCAAAAGCTGGTGTGGAAACAACATTAGTGAATTTCATCAAAAGATGGGGCAGGCTCAGCTAAGTAACGGAAGCAAGAGGTTAAGAATACTGGATCTGAGGTCACAATGTAATCAACCATTTGGTGTGCAAGTGTTGAAATCACTGGACATCAGAATGCCTCTAGTCACCATTACAGTATTGGATGGGTCCTGTTGAGGAGTGCCAGAAATGTGGAAACAAGAATGGATAATCCAGATGATGGAAGAAACACTTTTGTTTTTGGTAAGTAAGCAATGGCCTGATATGTTAATATTGCATAGATCTGATAATGACATTAAAGAACACTTAACAACAGGGTTGTAGCTAGGATGATTTGAGTAAAACCAGTTTAGCCCATAGATGATCCAAGTGCCTGTGGCTGCCACCACTGTCCACCCCACCCCCCATCCCCCGGCAAGGGAAAAAAAAAGGTTATTATTTTCATGTTTATCTTTTTAATGTGTTATAATTTTAATGACTTTGAAAATTTGTAAATTTCTTTGTAAAGACCAATAAAACACTCCACATGAGCAGTCACTAGGCAAACACATTATATTGTGAACAAGTCTAAAAAAATAAAGGCAAAGACAAAATTTACTCTAGGCTGAGTTTCATTTTTATTATTGATGTTTCTTTAACAGCAGGTAATTGAAACCAATTAGTCATAATGAGATTCAAAAAAGTTTTTACACAAAAAACATTGAAATACTTTTATATTTCAGAAACAATTTTTTACACACCACATAACCTTTTACTGGAAATAAAACAGGCTTTGTATGGTATCCACTGTGCATGATATTGTCTGCTTTGCCACATTAATTACAAATGAATTAGTGTGGTGTGAACTGTTTGTTCAAGTGCAAGTTTTTCCTGTTGACTTTTCTTCAAAAGTACTTTAGTGCAAAGGTTATTTGCTTCGTAACTATTCAGGAAGTTTGTTTCCAACAAGTTAATTACAAAATAAACTGTACTACATGTTTGACAAGAAATTTTTGATGCTTATGGTGAACTTTTTCTCAGTAATATTTAGTACCAAACAGCAATAGTCACATCACACAGGAGTGCTGGGCAGGCAGAACAAGCTCTGTGCAGCCCCACCACCCATCGTAGCTACAACCCTGCTTAACAAAACCTGTAAACTGGGTTAAAACAATGGGAACTAGTATTGCCAAAGAAATCTTATCACAGACAATGGGATACGTGTTCCAAAATTACAAATTTGAATAAAAGAAAAAAATCAAACTAGAACTAAACTGAATCAAAGTTCTAACTAAAATGTTTAAAATTTGATAGGCTTCTTTTTTCATAATCAAGAAAATTAAAGAAAGAACTGACAGTATATTGGTAATAAAAGATAAAAATAACAAGTGCAAAAATACAGTTAATTTCTAAGATAAAACAAATCTGAACAAGCAGTGCCAAGAAAAGAGTGAGATTTTGTTCAAATTTTAGTGTTTATGGGAATTACTGAGCATGCAAAATGTGTCACCCTCTTATTGGTGGAGGAGGGCTAAAGTTTAATGTTGATTACATAATAGGTTGGCACAATACACATCAATATGATAAGGATGGGAGCTTTATTCAAGGCTTGTGGCATGCTTAAAAATATTCACATCAGTGGAACAAGGTAATATCTCTTTGTTGTGCAGAGGTGAGTAAACATTTCTAAAATATTGTTTTTAGTGTTAAATTTATCAAATGACTTTCCAGCTTTACAATGTTATAAACATAAGCAGAAAAAATAATTTTATATTAACCAGCAGAAGCATCTTAAATTTACATTACTCTTCAGATATAACACAACTGAACATATATGTGACACACATTTTTGGTCATAGTAAAATAGAAAGTTTCATACAACTTTCAATTTTATTTTTTTTAGAGAATTTCAAGTTTAAATTGGAAAACTTCTTACTTCTTCCAAAAATCTTTTGCTTGTATGATATATAAAGCATTTGTTTTGAGAGTAAATAGTGAAAAAAAAGTTTGATTTTTCCATATTTGTAATTTAATTCTTACAAATATGACAAAAAAGAAAACAAATAAAATGATCAAATTAAATTTCTCTGACAATTTGGAGAAGTAAATAAAAGGAGATATTGTACACTTATTTTTTGGTTTCTTATTTTTCAATTTTATTATAATACTTATTTCATATTTCTGTTTTAGGTTAACTGTATGTTTCATGTTATACAGTACTATAGTTTAGGCCCATATTTTTTATTTCCATGTTAACAGATACTGTACACACTTAATGACTGCCAAGCTATTACATAAGCCACATAAAAAGTATTCTTATTAATGATACAAAATATAGTACATAAGATTTATCAAGTGTAATTGTTATTTCTTAGATTATATTCTACTTTTCATAAATATTAAAACTTAAAGACTATGCGCATGAGCTACAACCAGTAAGTTATGGTAGTAAAATCATTCTTTTTACATTGCACAGTAAATTGTTGAAGGCAAATACTTTTGGGCTTAAACTAGATTAAAAAAAATAGATCCTTCGACACAGAATAGGTATCACACAACACAAATCTTTCAACAAAACTGAAATAACTGTTTATTAAAATGAAATGTTCATTAAAGGCTTGTTGGAAAATCAGTTAAAACAATCACAGAAAAAACTAATTGTAGTCAAGAACTTGTTTTGCTACTAACTACATATTATGTAACAGTTTTATTTATGTTTACTATATAGAAAACTGTAATTTTTTTTTTGACATCATACCATTATAATCATAGTCATGGTCGCCATCTTTGTTTCCTTGTGAATTTTGCTTCATATTGGGGATTTTCAGTTTCTCTTTCTGTGATTCATCATTGTTGTATGGTTTTTCAACCAAACCAGCATTCTGACCAAAACCTGCTCTCCATCTGTGACTCAAGTCACCTGGAGGGAACAGATGATCTCTGTTCATGCCTGCTTTTTCCTGAAGATTACTGTCAAGCTTTTCATTATCTTCAGCATTATTTCCTGCCATCTGAGGTGCTGGTTTATGATTGGAAATCAAATCTTTTTCATTAAAATTAAGATTTTGATTCTGGGGTTTTAGTGGAAGAGGTTTAGGGATAACATTGAACTGGTAATCATTGCCAGCTCTGTTGTTACCCACAGGATGTAGTGGGAACATATACTGGTGAGAGAGGTCATTGACTGGAGGAAGATGTGGTGATTCCATCTGCTGTCTATCAGCTCCATTCTTGTGCTAACAGAATGTAGAAGTAAACTGTCATTCATTCAGAAAAGTATTATTTTATACAAGTTTTAGATATGTTTTTTTTTATTAAAACTTAATCTTACGTATGTGTATATATATTTAAGTATCTTTTAATTTCATCTTTTTTGTCTCACATCATTAAACAAATATTTAACTATCTGCATCATCACAGAACTGTATGAGAAACATACATTAATCTGAAACACTGAAAATTTACACAAATATTTCAAATAATTTTGTTCCTCTAGAGATACCCTATATCTTCAAAATTTATATTAGTTGATGCCCTGATCTGTAACACAGAATTTGTTTGTGATTTTATGCTCTAATTATTCTCCCTTTTGCAAAGAAAACAAATCTGTTATGTTAAATAAAAAATGCTTAAACTGCATGAAAATTATCTAAGCATTTTTAAGTCTTTAATAGATTTAACCTATCTTGTCTTCTCATTTCTTACAGTACTCTAAGTATTATCCAAGCTACCTGAGTGCATGCAAGCCAATGTTATCCAGACTAACTGAACATATGCAAGCTAATGTTATCCAGACTAGCTGAGTACATATAGGTTAATGTTATCCAGACTAGCTGAACACATGTAGGTTGATGTTATCCAGATGAAACATGGCAAACTGATCACATAAATAGTACATAACAAAAGTAGTATCCTAATTGGGGCACAATCTTCTTTTACACCCTATCATAAGCCTGATTTTTTAATGACAAAATTATTTGTGATGTATAATATCATTCAGACCAGCTATTCAAAAGTGTTGTGATATTAGATGATCATTTTTAGCCTGATGATATCGAGACTAGGTAATTGCATAAAACTTTTATATCAACTAACATAGCTGGTTACAACAATGTGAAAGAACACCTGAATATACTTGATGTTGCTGAGATACAAATTATCTCATTCCTCCTGTTCTTTCAGTTTGAGAGTACATAACAAAACAGATCATCTCGTACATAAAACATTCAAGCTTCAGTAGACTATGCTTGCACCTTCTTTTGAATATTTAATATCTTAAACTTATAGTAAACTCAATGGTAACACATTTATTGTTACCTATACCTATTATCTCACCTGACCATTGGCTGACTTTTCTAAAGGAGGATTGAATTTTTCTGCCTCAGGTCTAGGCTGTGGAAAATAATGCAAAGGGTTGTGCTCAAATTGCCCACCTCTTACTTGATTATGTTGTTCTTCAGATACTGCAACTCTTGGTCGTTCAAGGACAGCAACATTACCATTAGAGTTGACTTTAGAGTCCCGAACGTCTTCAGCATATTTGTTTGGCAAAAAGAAATTCATTTTTCCAGACTTCCCTGCACCTTGATGAAGAAAATGATCTATACCATAATGAATGTTTTCATTTCTACTGTTCCCAAGAAGACCTAGAGATTGGTCCACCAGTCCTTGATTCTCATGGTGTATTGGCAAGTCCAGGGGTTTGTTGTCTAATTTCTGTTTGGGAAACAAACAACAACAAAAAAAAAGATTAAAATGCAGAAATTCAAATATCATTAACACAATATCAAAGGTAATTACAAGATATATTTGGTATACAGATAATGAAGGTTTCCTATGCAAAATCAATATGCCACATTAAAAATTATAAAACTTTCCACATTTTTGTTATTAATTATATGTCTACTATAGACATTAATAAATTGGTTGATGTTTAAATCCTCTTCATTTATCAACCATTTTTATGTGCTTGGCTCGAGTGTCAACAATGGTTTCATTATTAAAATGCCACACAAAGGCTGTCAGCATTTTAAAATCCAGGCAGCTAAATTACTTTATTATTAAAATCCTTATAAAAAAATAAACATATCTTTACCTGTTCAGCTCTTGGCATAAAATCTAATGGGGGAGGGGCTGCTCCTCCTTCACTGTGTTTGACTCTGTCATGAACATGATCCCCAGCTTTATTCTCCTTATTTAAGACATCACCTACACCATAATCTGGCTGGTTTCCAACATTCATGCTATTATCAGCAACTTTATCATCTCCAACAGAGTTGTAAGCTATACCCTTTTGTTCTAAAACTTTAGGAGAAGGATATTTTATAAGTTTATTTCCTTGCTGGTTTTCAACTGGTTCTATTTTTCTTTCTTTGTTGTCTGGTTCAAATGATAATTTCTGACTTTCTGCAACATCACCAAGCTGATTGTCTGGAAAAAGTTTGTAGTCTTCTTTAAAAGCATAATTCTGTTGATTGCCTTCCATGTTCACCTAAAATTGAAAACACATTAAAATTGTTTTCTTAAAAAAAAGCTCTCTGGTGTCCTGTGGTGAAATGTCATTCAAAAATCTTTGTTCATACAAAATTTTAAAATCTATAAATAAGTTTTATCATTAAAACCCCTGTTTATAAAACATTTCCAAGCATTACTTGACTTTACAGTGAAAATACCTTAAGATATAAAACCTTCACTCTTCACAACTCATGTGCATGAAATACTTATAGAGGCCATCTTCTTTATACATTTTTACAAATAAAAAGGACAGTGTTATTCTCTTTTTTTCTGGTCATAAATTGTTTTCAATTCAGCATAATCATTGAATTTGAATATATCTTTACAACAGTTTGGTTAAATAATGAGCATTATCTTGCCTGATATTAAGCCTAATTATAAATTTATTTCATATTTATTAAACGAATTAATAAGTTTTATTAACAAAGTCATGGAATCAATACAACTAACAGTGTCAGAAGAAACTGCAAGAAAATAAGTTTATACAATTATAAAGCTATTATATTTGTTCTCATCTTCATTATTAGAAAGCTTTTTTTGTCATCTTCATGATGACTCGGTAAATATTGTACATACCTCTTGTAACTCAGCATTTAAACAAATGTTGAAATATCCTAAGATTAAAATTTCATCAAAAAACAATCAATTGATAAAAATAAAAAAATACCAGTTCAAAATAAAAAAACCACTAAGTGAAATATTCACTGCAATTTCCAAACAGCATTACCTTTTGAAATGAATTAACCACATCTGAATAAATTTTATTTTAGAGTAATATAGTAACTTTGTAATTTGAGTAGTTGTGAAGTGTATTACTAGGAGTAACTTGTAGGTATAAAAGTTTTTTTTTAACTTTGTTGGATGGAGGGTTTGAACACCAGGAAGTCACTGTTGGCAAAAATCACAGAAACAGTGGATCCATTAAAAAAATTTTGTGAGAGTCAAGAATGAGTTATTTACAAAAACAAATAGTGATCATGTAATCAGAGTTGTTAAAAAGAGCAGTAGCTAATGATTAGCCCTATCTTTAATTCAGGTAGAAATATAGGAATTAGTTTTCATTGCCATTGCTTCTGAGATTGTAAATCAATTTTCTGCAATATAAATCACTCCAAGTTTGGCTAAATTGTCTATAATACTTTTCTCAACAGAATCACTATAGATATTTATGAGGAACATTTCAAACTAAACTGCTTAGGATCATCATTATCTTTGTGAATGTTGTAATTGTTCTTTGCCTTTTATGCTTTTAAATGCTTTGATAGACATTTCAAACTAAACTGCTTAGGATCATCATTATCTTTGTGAATGTTGTAATTGTTCTTTGCCTTTTATGCTTTTAAATGCTTTGATAGTATTACATATAGGAATTGGCTGCTTGTTTTAATTATAGTAAATGTACTAAGGCCATCTTCCAACCAGGACCAAATGGAAGACAAATGGCCAGAAGTACTCACTCCCAACTCTTGAGCTATGCTTTTACAAATAAATAGTGAAACTGATCGTCAGTTTATAATACTTCCACAGCTGATAGAGTGAGCATGTTGGCACTGGGTTTCAATCCCTTGACCCACAGATTGCAAATTAAGCACCTAACCATCAGGCCAGTTTTTAATGAATTGGGTTTTTTGGAGTTGACAGTTAAATTTGTTATCCAATTTAGATACCCCAGGTGTTAACTAAACATTTTCTTTTATCCATTTGTGATAGATACTCACCTGTTCACACAATCAGCTATCTTCCTCGTACATGTGCCAAAGAGATTTGCATGCTAATCCCCACTAATTTCATGTGATCTAGCATGAATTGCACTACTGCATGTTGACATAATCATGCAGCAAAGCCCTCCACCAATAGGAGGGTGATACACCTTCTTGCTCAATAACTCCCCCTATAAGTGCACCCAGCCACTTATGCCATGAAAAATATAGGAAATATAGGAATTGGGGTTTGAAAATATAGGAAATTCACAGGAAAATAGAGGAACATTTGAGGAAAACATAGGAATATCTGGAGGAAATACTGGGTATAATTGTCAAAATACAGTATCAAATAAGGCCAGTGTATCACATTTGAAATTAAATTATAAGAAGACAAAGAAAAATAATAGAAACAAATATTGTATGGTGACCTCCTCCACTCCTTATAGTCACTCATGCTACACCATTTTATTCACTTTAAAACAAATATGAAGGCTGACTACAAAAACATGTAAATAGATTCAAAATCTGTACCACCATACATGTTAATATTCTATTGGAATAAGCTAACAATCTGATGTGGTACAAATCATGTGCATGAGTCACACTTAGTTACTAATATATTTGTCATATCTAATACATGATGCAATAAATTTTTATTGGACTCAATTAAGCTATAGTAAAAAATATGTAAATTGTAACATTTAATGAGTAAATATTTAAACATTAACATAATATCCTTAATCTCAGTTGTCTAAGCAAATATCAGAGATACTTAAATACAACTAATACAATTTCTTTTCATAGCACATGCCATAGCACTAGAACAACATAAAAAATGAAACTACAAAAAGTTAATCTGAATTAAATAAACTTTATAACACAGACTTATCACTGCAACAGTCTCTGAACATAAGGTACTGCACATTTGTCTATAGGCTACTTACTCTGGAGCTCACCATTAACTATAATCTTCTTCTAAATCTACTTAAGTAATTTTGCATAGAGTATTCTACATGCTAACAAATATTCTTACTTATATATGTTGTTTTTTTGCTGGCAAATCCAGATCCTTTACTAATGTATCAAAAAATTTTTGTTTTGTTTTTGCCAGGGTTTGTCTTGATTCCATTGTTGACTTAAGGACTTTTGACATCTCTTTGCATTTCTTCTGACCTGCCTCGATCATTGCATGAGCCACACCAGCAAAATCTTTTTCCTTGATAGCCTTAGCCAATTTGTCATTCCCTTCATTTAAAATCTTCTCACCCACACTTAATGAATCCTTTGCTTCTTTTTCTTTGGCACACAATTTGTCTTCTTCTTGAGAAAGTTCAGCATTGTCTTTTACCAACTCTTGTTTTTGTTCCTTCCTCTTATCTTCCTCCTCCTTTTAACCTTTCTGCCTAAGCTTTTGACTCTTTGGTCAGTTGCCCAGTTTTATCTTTTTCTACTTTCCTTACTTCCAATCTTTGTTCATAGACAGTGCAAGCACCCTTGACAGCAAGCAAAAGCTTTTTAGTAATTGACACATATTCTGGCCTTCCCATTTATGGATCAAAGAAACTCACAGCATCTTTAGCTATCCTAACAGCATTGACAGTTTCTGCACTCATCAATGCTCTTTTGGTGGTCACCAAATGCTTATTCACAGAGAATTTCCTCTCTACATCTGCATTTCCATGAGCTAGAATTAGTGAAGATTCCACAACCTTTCCCAGCTTGGAGTATTTAGGTTTTCCATCAATTCTAATCAGTGCAAGAACATCCCTCCAGTAATGATTGATACGTGCCTCACCCACATTTTCTGAATGGTCCTGCATATTGGCCTTCTCAGCTAAGCACAGATTACATTCATCAAGTACTTGCACAATCTCTGTTTCACTGATTGGGAAGCTTTTTTGCCAGCCTCTTGATGGAATTAACTGTTCCAGTTTTCATTGGATTCAGGCATCCATGTACTTCAAGATACTTTCTGAAACAGACAGATGGTTAATTAGGTAGGTGACAGCAGATGAATAAAAGGCATGCATTTCTAGCAATATCTTATGCTTGCCACTGCTGGACACCTTTTGCATGGCTTTTCTAGTTGGTTCACCAACAATCACATGTTCATCATCCATCTGGTTCTTAACATCTGAATGCTTGACCTCACACAAATTACTGCCTTCCTTTGTTCCAACTACCTCTGGCTTTACATTCCACAACATAAGCCTCCTAAGTAGTTCACTGAGTTTATCATACAGAATGTGAATTTGTGGACTTTGTAATTGGAAATACTCCAGGAATGAGTGGAAGAGTGGAGCCATTGCCTGGATGAAGTAAAGCAAAGTCAGGCTTTCCATACTTTTCAGCTTGAATAAGATCCTCCTAAAAGCTGCACTCTTGGGGGCATTTGATCTTTTCTCTTCCTCTTTCATATACTTATCAATGACCTCCCACTGTTCAAGAATTCTATCCACAACAGGTGACAAAGTAAGCCACCTAGATGACACATTGCGTTGAAACGTGCTCTTCAACACCAATGTCAACTTGCACATTGTTATAATCCTCCTTCCTTGCTGCAGACTGCTTAAGGAAGGTAAACAGGTCAATTACCAATTCATCAATGTCTTGTGAAAGAGTTCCCTTTGCCTGTCCATCCTCATTGTGGACAGTGTGAATATAGCGGGAACCAATGTCTACCAGACCAAGATGGCCACTTTCTAGAAGAGAAGGGCTAATTGTTCTCCAGATTGTTTTATTGACATTTGGTCCATCACTGCACAGTGCCACAAGAAGATTTACATTTAGTTTATTGTCACTGACAGACTTAAGGATGGCCTGGGCTACATCTTTCCCTTTGGCATGACCAAACATAAAGCATTTATAGAAACAAACTTGGACTTCATTCTTAAGTGGTGACCAGTATCTGATGTGCAAATCAAGCTGTTTCTTCCCTTGAGCTGTTGTTGCTTCATCAAAATGAAGTGTGATGTTGTATTGGAATCATTTACATCAGCAACCAATGCTTCAGTAAA
>NW_013665880.1:439914-440862 GCF_000517525.1 Limulus polyphemus
GACTTCATTCTTAAGTGGTGACCAGTATCTGATGTGCAAATCAAGCTGTTTCTTCCCTTGAGCTGTTGTTGCTTCATCAAAATGAAGTGTGATGTTGTATTGGAATCATTTACATCAGCAACCAATGCTTCAGTAAAATATGGGCCTATCCCATCTGATAACATGTATGATACCTTTGTCTTTGCCATGTGGAATTTTGATGCAGCTGGACAATCAAACATAGCTTTGAACATATCAGATATACCATCACAAGAGCTATAAATGCTAGCAGCCACCTTTAAACACCATATTGTTTCTGCAACTAACACATCCTTATTTACAATTTTGACCTTTATCAAAGGTTCCTTTACAGTTGACTTGGCCTCCTTAAAACATAACCTCATTTGACATGGTGTCAAAGCACTCTTAGCCATCTCAATGTGTTTTTTCCCCTTAGCATGCTGCTTTAATTGTTCTAGTCCAGATCCATCAGAGCCCTTTTTGCACCAATGTTTGATATCATGTCCATTGTTGCACTTATTTTGCAGCCAGTCTTCTTGAAATTTGGTCTTTCCAGCAGGCATTTTCAATACTTCAGGTTAATATCTCACTGCATACATCTCTGAAAAAAAAAAGTTGTCATTATTTGAAATCAACGACAAGATAGAAATGTTGTTTTGTACACCACAGTGTAAATAAAAAGGATGCTGCTTCTTCAGCTCTCTGAAAACAAACATATTAAGAGACCACGTTCAGCTGAAATTAAGTAATGGCAAAACAATAAATCAATCAAATATGCATGTATAAGAAAATATTTAACCATTTGAAACACTATATTGTGCTTCAAATATTCATCGGTAATATATTTTATATCTAAAGCTCATAATCCAACCGAACTCCAAATATTGCTGCTTTGACTAATTACTATCCATTAAATTGGATAGCAACAGTGAGTCACAACACAGCATA
>NW_013665880.1:441815-467435 GCF_000517525.1 Limulus polyphemus
CAAAATGATACCACACATCTGCACACATACATACCTTGTATGTTCATCTCAATTCTACTGTCAGACTTTACTGGATTGACAACAGCTGTAGGAGGAGGGCACAGTATTCATGCCATAGAGAGAGGCATGGTATGTGCACACCTTGACTCTACTGAACAGACATAAGCCACAGGAGGAGGGCACAGTATTGTAATGTGTGCTTACCTCAACTCTACAGAACAAACTGCAGCTACAGGAAGAGGGCATAGTATCATAGAGCATGCTCACCTCAGCTCTACTACTAATTAGACTCTGGTTGCAGGAGGAGGGCACACTTTCATAGTGTGTACTCTTCTCAACACAACAGACTTAGGCCACAGGAGGAGGGCACAAGTGGCAAGTGTTATAAGTATAGCTATACGAGGAGTGACTTGCACTACACTGACAGTGTCATCAACATCCCATTTTCCACTGTAATGGTGCACAATTATATATCAACCCCATCATTCTAGCAGCTGGGAAGTGCTCTCAACTCAATGAAAAAAAAAATGCCCAGATCTCTGTCAGTCCTTTAGTCCAAAAAGGCATTTTACTGGAGACCATGCAATGGGTGACTGTGAAACCCTATTTTGAAAAGCCAGCAAACAGACAAAACAATTCTGGTGCTGGCTTTTTTCATGATAGGCTATGAAATAGGTATGGTCTGCATTGGACAAAAAAGGTAAATTTATAAATAAAACACAAGGATACCCCAGGTGATCTTGTGGATCACTCCATCTCACAGTGCCATATATGGAGCCAGGGTGGATGGTATGAGCACTTTTTGTTATCCTGGCTCGATACATGTTTTGGGAAGAAAGTACTATATAACCTGGGAGCCACCAGCAGCCAACTGGCATGATCCTATGAATGCAAAAGTGATTCTGAAAGATAAATAGTACACATTCTTCTACAAGATGGTAAGATGATAGAAGAATGTTACCTAAAAAAAGCCAAAACCATCAAGAGATTAAACAGCCAGGTACAGATAAGACGAATGTGCAGAGAACATCCATCTGGAGGAGCTTATTCCAGGGCTGGTGAAGGATAGGTGCAAGAGATGAAGAAATGTGGCAAATTGAATGTGAAAAAATTGGAAATAGTCTGCAAGCATCCCCAATTTGAGAAAAATATAACAACTGGAGGAGTTAACGGACATAACCAGTAATGGGAGAAGGAAAGGGGTCTGTGGAAAAAAGGGTCTGTGAATAGGCACACAGAACAGCTCCCCAGGCCGTGGGAGCCAATCTGGGTCTGAATGGTACCATAAGTGAGAGACAGAAGGAAGAGAGATAAGAAAGCAGTATGGGCAATCTCCCAAGCAGTTAAAGATTGAGGAAGGAATGATTGGGCCTGGGGGAGGGATACAGAAATGTGATAGAGCAGGATGAAAGAAGCAACCATAGGAGAGACATCCAAACAGTAGTAATAGTAGGTGAAAAAGAGAAAGAAACAAGCCAGGATAAAGAGACTGTAAAAAAGGCAGGAAGCCAACAGCTCAAATGTGGCATGCAACAGATCATGTAAATCTCATTATGGTTTCAGTCATGCATTGGAGCAGGGGGAAGAAGATGGAAGATAAAGAAGGCACAGGAGAGAACGGAGGAAAACATCTTATGGTACCAAGAAAGGTCTCCTGACAATTAGTAGACAAGCACATGATGAACAGCCAAGGAAAAGAGGCAGAAAGGTGGCCACAGAGTGACTGCCAGGAAGAAAGGAGTGGAAGAAAGATAGATGACAAAAGACCCATCAGAGTTGCTGATAGGAAAAGATGACACAAGGACAATAAGAATGCGACAAGAGGAGTGACACAGAAGTAGAAAGTTCAGCATGATGGGCAACAGATTGGGCAAATTCCGTGTTCATGGAGGAGGCAAGATAACCCTAAAAAAAAGGGATGAATGAGTGTGAACTTAGAGAGAGAAGGGAGATTGGGGAAAGGAAGAGGTGTTTGAATGTCAATGAACCAAGGCTGAGAAAGAAAATTCAATAACAGGACTCAAGAAGGAAAATGTGTAAAGATGAGGGTCAGAGGGAGTAGATAAAGAGGGAAATGAAAATATAGAAAAAGGGAAGACAAGGTCATAAGGGAGGAAAGCCCAGAGTTGTGAAGGGTGGCAACTGTATTCAAGAAGGGCATGACCAACCAAGTGCAAATGCCCAAAGGCAAAGAAACCTGAAACTAGAACCTCATGGATGGTTGGTGCAAGAAACACCAAAGTAAGAGACTTAGTGCAACAAAACCAAATGATCCACCAGCAGGGGCAGGAACATGTCCAAAGAAGAGATAGATGGTCAAGCCCACTGAAGTGGAAGGAATACATGACCAGCATTGAAATGTCAGAAGTCCTACCCTTAACAGAAAAGGAAGCATTAAAGATGGGTGAGATCCTGTGTGAGAGGTGGTAAGCAAGTGCAAGAAGTATTCCAAAACAATACCCCATGTAGTTGCTCACAAAAGAAAAAAATGAGCCCCAAGAATGAAAATCATGGGTCCATAGTTGGAGACACATTAGTGATTTCCCCAAATAAATGATGGATTCTAGGGAAGCCAGAGTCCCCAAAGGAAAAACAACCTCTCATGTAGGAAGAGAATGAGAAATGTAAAACCTGTTAGCCAGATATGCCATTACTTGCAGGTGAAAAAGATAGGCTTAACTCAGTTGAGACAAGAAAAGACCAAAAGTACGAAATGTTGAATGGGGGTAAGATAGAACACAGATCCCAGGGCAAGCTTCCACAACTAAGCAGCCATAAGAAAAGAAGGAGGTAAGGGAAGAGGAAATATTTAAGAATGGACTAAAAGAAGGATATAGTTCAGAAAAGAAACACCAGCCCTGGGCTGTGAATATATCAAGCAAATGGCTACAGTAAACCAAAGAATATAAAAGGAGCCAATGTTGGATCAAGGGAAAAGCAAGAAAAACTGGAAAACACAAAAAGGAAGGAGGAAGAAGAGAAAACAAAAGGAGGACAAAAGGTGAAATGGGAAACAACTATCAGCAGAAAGTGAGACCAACAGCAGGAGAATAGATAGGTACCCAAAGAATTGTATATGTATGATAGTCACTGATAAGAAGATTGGCAAACTAGACTACTGGTAGAGGGAAGACAAGAAAAAAGTAGAAGACCTGGAATCAGGAATGCAAAGATAAGAAGGACAAAGATCTATACAAGGAATAGGAGTAAAAGGTAAGGACAAAGAAATAGAAAAAAAATAACCTGAGAAAATATTGAGGTCAGAAATCTTATGACAGCAAATCAAGTCACACAGGGGAAAGGAACACCACAGAAGACTTCTGGTCAAAGAAAGGGAGCCAGACAAAAAAGAAGAACACAAGGAGAAAGAAGGGGTACAAGAAAGAGGAAAATAATCTAATCCAATGAGTCCTGACAACATGGGAACAAAGGATGGAAGGATAGAGCAGAAGATGTAGAAGAGGTCAAACAGAGAAGGGAACAAATGTTTACAGAAGCATTAACAAATGCTTCAGATAAAAGGTGGATATAATAGGGGGAATACAGAAGTGGAGAACTAGAAGGTAAATGGCTCAATCCCCAAGCTGGCCATATAGATACCAATGACAAGGAATTGGAAAAAGAAAAAGAAGAAAGTCTGCAAATCAAAACAAAAGGGGTCAAAAACATTTG
The DNA here is from genome assembly GCF_000517525.1 of Limulus polyphemus. Taxonomy (NCBI): domain Eukaryota; kingdom Metazoa; phylum Arthropoda; class Merostomata; order Xiphosura; family Limulidae; genus Limulus; species Limulus polyphemus. The sequence goes on from NW_013665880.1 coordinate 445,488, forward strand.
AGGGATGAGATATTTGGGCATGAGAAAGGAGATAAAGGAGACAGTATAAAACCTAACAACAAGCAAGGAGAAATAACAAGATAAACCCAAGAATCATGGGTTAGAAAGGTAAAATACAAAAATACTAAGAAAAACAGGCAAAAGATAAGTAGAGAAACATACCAGAAAATGATTTTTGTAGTTAAGCACAAAGCTACACAATGGGCTATCTGTGCTCTGCCCACCACGGGTATCGAAACCCAGTTTTAAGCTGTAAGTCCACAGACATACTGCTGTGCCACTGGAGGGCACCTGAAAGTGAAATGCAGAAAGAGATTGAAAGGTTAAGGACGTTTCACGAATGTGAAAATACCACCCAAAGCAAATCTGGTGAAGCTCTAACAGATTACTCCTGACTAAGGAGAAAGAAATACAGCTGATAAGCTGAGAGTAGGAGCCCAATTAAGCATGTGGTAATCTACAACACACTGAAAAATGGCTGCAACAACCCCAACAGTTAGCAAGCCTCCAAATGGCACAGCGGAAAAACTGCTTAAGTATGAACACCACCCTACACTAAGGACTAAGTATAAACTACCACCATTTGAGAATTCATAATAAATAATAAAGCTTTTGAAACAAAAGCTAAAGAAAACAAAAATCAAAGTTCCTTTAAAGATGCAAGTTTCAATAAATTGAACACAGGAGAAATTTAAACATATCTATCAAATACAATGCTGAGGAGAAGAGTTTTTTGAGTGCAAATGCACAGGAGGAGTTACTGAGCATGGAGGTGTGTCATTCTCCTATTGAAAGATGGCTTTGCTACATGATTACATCATCATGTAGTAGTGCAATTCAGGTTAAATCACATGAAATTAGGTAGGAGTTGTCTCAAGGCAAGTGGCATGCAATTCTCTTTGGTAGATGCACGAGATAGATGACTATGTGCAGATGTATGGTATCATCTCAGAGTTAACAGCTTTACTGATGTGAACAATAGTTTTAATGATAGTTTTTAGAAATACCATTTCATGAAATATTGAAATGGTGGGGTAAAAAGAACATCAAATTATAAAGGAACTGGACTTTGGAAATTATGCTACACAGTTTGTTTAGGGTTAAACCTTAAGTCATTTTGAGTTAATCAAGCTATTATTCTTTAAAAAAAACTTTTGTTAAACATCTCCATTAACAGCCAAACAGTAAGCAATTCTACATGTTATCTACCTATCAAATATGACAACTGAATACAAGCTTTTTGATCATATTTAAATGGTTTTATTAAAATAATTAGCTTACAAAGCAATTCTTTATGACACCAATTCATTGACAAAATTATAAATAATATATATTGTATGTTTCATTGAACATCCCAAGTATTTCTTTTTACTTCTTGTTACCTAGTGTTTTGTATGCATGCACATGTTGCTTTCACAGATTGAAATAATGAATAAAATACTTATAAGATATATTGGAATATTCCTTTAGCATTGCTACTCTTTTATCCAATACAAAAACCCATTATGCAATTGGTTACGTAACCTGTTCTCCCAGAATGACACCACATATCAGATCTTGCATGACAGTATTGCATTATGCCAGATTTTTCAATTATTATTAGTTATAGTAATCAAATATTAATTTCACATACAAAATTTATTCTAGTTAATTATGCACAAAGAGACTAAACTAATAATCTAGCTCAAAGAAATATTAACTTTATAGAAACACAAACAAGTTTAAGTAGAGCAATCAGAAAAATTTTCTTAACTAGTATACTATAGACGAGTCAGTGTCTGGGGTCTTAATTAATTTCACATACAAAATTTATTCTAGTTAATTATGCACAAAGAGACTAAACTAATAATCTAGCTCGAAGAAATATTAACTTTATAGAAACACAAACAAGTTTAAGTAGAGCAATCAGAAAAATTTTCTTAACTAGTGTACTATAGACGAGTCAGTGTCTGGGGTCTTGCATATAGTGTTTCTTCAGTAACCTTAGTTTTCACTCATAAATTGACATTAGTCAAGATCAAGTAAGAAATTCTGCTGGTAGTAAATACAAGTTCTTTCTGGAATTTCAAAGAGATTACCACTTCTTTCTTATAAGTAAGTACCAAGTTTTGTTACTTTTGTTTCTCTGAAGAAATAAAAAGAAGTTATTTGTAAGACTAAACAACAAAGAAATAGCCTTATCTTTATTTAAGTAAAAGAAAAAGTCGTCTATCATAAAATTATGTCAAGCATGGCCAACTTCTCAATAAAAGCTGCATACGTAATATATTTAGTCGAAATAGGTATACACAAGTATAGCAACTGTGATCAAAAGGTTTAAAGCTGTGTGATCACAGCCGTTAAAAATTACACATAAGAGAAAGTTCAATAATTATTATATATTAGAAGTTCTTTCAATTTCTATATGACATTAGAATATAAAAAGTCTTCAACTATTAAACTTTTTATCTTACTTTTAAAGAACAATAATTTCTAAATTATAACTAAAAAAACATAAATGACAACAGTTTTGGTTTGTTTGTTGTTAAGCACAAGGCTACACAATGGGTTATTTGTGCTGTACCCGCCATGAGTGTTGAAACCTGATTGTAAGTCCAGAGACTTACAAGTGAGCCACTAGGGGGCATTACAATAATATATACATTGTGTGAATGTGAGAGGAATTTTTTAAGAAGAAATGTAAAGAATACTAAAACTACTATTAAAGTTCTTATCTCACTATATCTTACAAAATACTAAGATTGAAGCATTTATTTCATTTTTCAAGCAATTATTTTCCATACAAGTTAGAAAATTTTGCAGTAATTTGTCCCTTTGGATTAAAGAACAGAAAGTTCATTAAAAATTTAAAAAACACAAGTAAGAAATTTTAACACAGTATCTGATCTATTATTTAATTCAGTAAAATAATTTTTGATTAATAAAATAATTAGTGTTAGTTAGGGAAAACTAAAAGATGTGTCAGGTGGTTTTAATGCATGCACTAGCACGAACAGAAAACACAAAAATTACTCATGCAAGACAGAAGAAATTTATTAAACAACAAAATTACAAAACTGGATATACTGCACTTACAATATTATCACAATCATCAGAAGCAATTGTTTTATAACTAACAATAATTTTGTAATGTTATCCATACAGTCACAAATTGGTTCATTACGCCAAGTTCTCCAAAACAATAAACAACCACTATTTAACAAAGTAATGGAAATAATTTTATATAAATATTCAAATATGTAGAAGTATTCCAGTTTTAACATTTTAAAACCGCCAAAAAATGGTTAGGAGATTTGTAAATGTTAATTAGTTAAAGAAAATCAAACGTGCTTAGAATAAATGTTAGTTTAGCTAATTTTATTTTAGTGTCAAGTTATGTACATTGCTACATTTATCTATTACTGCTGGCAATAAAAAAAATCAAATGACAGAATCTGGTATCTTGCCCATGCAACAACAGATCAAGACTGAACAAATTTAACAAAGAAAAATCTAAAATCAAGTTATACCACATTCACTACTCCGATATAACTTAGAAATAAACAGTTAATAAAGAAACAGGCAGTAAAACGACTAAATAACATTTGTTGCAAAACAAAAAATAAATTCTGGTTAATCTAATATCAAAACATGGAAGAACAACAAAATACTTCTACAGATAAAGGTGCTTTTAGTGCAGTTTTTACATATATGTATGACATAAAAAGTATGTTATTGTTAAAAGGATTACTAAGTACTGTATTTTATAGTAAAATAACGGATAAGACACTAATTAAACTTCTTTAGCTCTTATAAAGTATCATTTGTCTAACAAAACAAATGCAAAATAAGATTTTGTATCTTGTTATTGTTTTTAAGTTTGTTGCAGTATGTTATGGGCCTGCTTAGTAATACATAATTCAGTGTTATGTTTTCTAATATACATAACAATAAGTACCACAAAAACCTTGTATTCTCATTCATGTATATATAATGTTTAAAAATGTAAAACATTATTTGTTAGTACCATTATATTATCTAAATGATTAACATAAAAACGTCTAACTTAATTAAAAGTAATAATACTATGAAACAATCTTGTCTATGAATTTGTGGAAAGCTTTAGCTTTGTTCAAGGTTATGGAATGTTTAATGTGGAATGCTTTGCTTATCTTGTAATGCCAATGGAGAAAATACCAATTTCATGAAACTATAGCAATGGGATAGAACACCAGTATAAAATTAAAAAACAACAAATATAACAATAAACTGAAAAACCTACAAAAACAGTGAATATTCAAAGCTAATAAGACAATGCATTCTAATATTTTTATGTAAGAATATAAGCTATACTCATTATTAAGTCATTTTTATATCTGCTCTATGTAGGTAGGTATCTTGCTTTCATCAAGTCAGTATTACTCCCCTCTAATTGTCTAAAAAAGTGTCTCAAAGTCACCTGACTAATTATCTTAAGATGTGCTTAAGAAGATTTACTGCATTCTTTATGTAATTGTAGTTTTCAAATTATACACTGGGATTTAAAAATTAAAGTCAAAATCAAAAAGTTAATGATAGTTAATTTTTCAAAAAAACAATATAAACTGAATACCACAATTAATTTTTTTTACTACAAATATAAAAGTAATAGTTTGTAACTAAATTATACTTTGCACGTCAATATACAATTCTCAATAACTATGGTAAAAAAAAACACTAAATATAACATTTCTCTTAAAGTTACACAAGTATATAAAAACTAAATAAACACAAACTTGATACCAAATTTGTCTATTTTATTAATCTAAGCATGTTTCAATTCCTAAAATTATTACGTAGTCATTTAAGATTTCTAATTATCTATGCTGATGAAACTGCAATGTGTTAAAAACCACATTAAAAGCAGAAACATTATATTTTAATTGCACTAGTTAGACATATCTGCATAAACAGAATCACAAGGTCTTCAAACAAAGCTGATTAATACATTAATATCAATTACTTGGTCAAGTTTTATCCAATGTTGGTACAATAACTGATTTGTGAAAGGAAAGAAAAATCATGATTGTATACTAATGTTTTAGTTGACTTGCAGTTGTCCAATTCAGTCCTTTCATTTATAAAACAAACATTATTTTTTACTTGCCTATACAGACAATGTTACTCTCACCTAAAAAAAACTATCCACATGTTGTAATTGTGAAATTTCCTGAAAAATTCTAATAAAACACGTTCTAAGGTTAATGACATTTTGGCAAAGTGATATTTTAAAAGAATCAGTTGTTTTGCAATAATAAGTAATTGTGGTTTAAAAGGTGTATTACATATATTAAATAAATGCCACAAGATATACGAGTAAATCAACTAAGTCTCCAAAAATAAAGCTGATATTAGTTTCTTTCAGAGAGTATTGTTAAAACAGAATTAAAAATGAAGTTTATTAAACAAACTATACTTATCGCACAAAAATATATCTAAATGGAAGCAACAATTTTTTTCATATCACTTTGGTGTTTGAAGTTTTAATCATGGTATTAGTCTATAATTACAATATTTTAATTAAGGTTTAAACAACAAAGAAATCTCAAAGGATCTTTTAGTAAGAGTTCCTCTATAAAAACGTTTTTGAAGGAAAAAGACATGGTAATGTAAAGCACTATCTTCTTAAAACTGTACAACCTTTTGTTTTAACAATCTAAAAACTAATTATTCTATTCATTTTAATGATATATGTCTAAGATTTATGTTGCCCATTAAAAAATCTGAATACATTAAATTTAATATATCATCATTCCTTGTTATATATTCTAAATATTTTACTCATAAAATTGATTAAAACCAGCTTCTAATACTTCCAAAAATTAGAATAGTCTAAGGGATCTTTATTATTTTTAAAATGTCACAATTTCAGTTTTTAATAAATGGTGATTAACTTTACAATTAATTATATGTAGTCGCTCAAATTTATTCAAGCAAGAAAAACTGAAACAGACAAAAAGTGCTATGAAATAATTATTTTTATGCATGAGTGAAACTGATAAAAACTAAGTATCCAAAACAGTCAGTACCAGAATCATACAAGAACAAAACAAGTTAATTGCTTCAATTTTAGTTTCCATATCAGAATGCTCTTACAAATATGTTTTCTTACTTAACTCAGAGATTTGAAATACCCAACTCTAATTAGTGATTAAGAAATTGAATTTAATATGACAGCAAGAAAAGTGGCAGATGGACCTAATGATTAATGCTTTCAAACAGTGTTCCTTGCCAATCACATTAATGTTCTAATTACCTTTTTTTCACAATATGTGATCTTTACAGTGATGTGTTTGGCAGTACTTGTACTAATACCACTGACTTATTTTTAGGTAATTCATACTTTGTTTGTAAAAATATTGCAAACCACTAGGTTTCCTTTTTTCAATACATTTAGAATTTATTTTTTATGATTCATTATAATTTTTTTCCAATTATTCAATTTAGTTCATATTTTTTATGTAATATTTCTGAAAATTGAGTTATCCTTTTAAACCTTCCCATTAACCACCTTATCTTCCTTGTTTTTATCATCTTTTTGCAAACTCCAATCTTTATTTATTTGATAATTATGATTCCCATTCTGATTGAAACCACCAACCTTGTCTTCTTTATCCTTTTTATCTTGAGTATCTTCATTCATCCTATTGACTAGTTTTGTTGCAGCTTTTTTATCATTATCACCAATATGAGCATCAGCATCAACGTTCTTATGATCATGATCTTTGTTTTCATCATCTTTTATACGAGCTCGAATTTCCTGCAACTGTTCAGATGCATGTTGAAGTTGACTCTCCAAATCTTTATAGTTTTTCTTCCAATGATCAATTTCTTCCTATTCAAATATGGAACCATTTTATTTAACTTATGTCCATAAATATACATTCAAATGTATTGTTAAAAGAAAGTATGTACTACTTTCAATCTCATTAAAGCTTAGAACACATGTTAAGTTAATTTATTAATTTTACGTAATTATTTGGTGGTACAAGCATGTACCACCTTTTTGAAAACTTCACATTGCAGCATTTAACCATATAAAATTCTTATCTTTACATACATGTTCTACTAGGATTACAAATTTTCTAGCAGCATCCAGATGTTATATAAGTCAGTTACACTATGTGTTAACCGCTCAAAAACTTTCATTAGATCACAGAGAATATTGAATCAGGTAGCAATTGTTAGCACATCTAAAAATGTGAGTTTATTCTCTCAAAGTTACAATCTATATAATATTTTCTAAAGTATATTTTAACTACATAAACATTTTCAAAGTTGTAGAGATATAAAACTGTAAACATAAAATATATTAAGTTTTCATCTAAACCGTCCCCTCAAAAACTGATTACAAACTGTACATATTTGACATGCCATTTTTCCAAATGAAGAAAATTACAATTTCTTCCATGTTTCCATAAATTTATGAGCATGGGAATGCCCAGTTAACTCTCTCAACACAGGCTCGGTCAATCTGACCAACCAAGTGACCTCTTTTTACTCAATTAGTCTTTATAGATTTAATACTTCTAGCTTTCAATATAGTGTGTATATCTTCACAAAATTTGGCAGTCTTTCAGTTCATATTATAAGTCTTTTGCATATAAAAAATCATATTTTTTAGTGAAGTATTTTTAACAAAATAAAATAAAGATATGTCCATGAATATATTGAGTATTTGTTTTCAACAGTCCTTGTGCAAAGTAATTTTCATGTTAAAATTAAAATACTTTTCCTCATTTCAAAAATCTCATAATTTCCTTTGTGTAATCCCTAAAAACCTCCTAAATGCATTTCAAATGGTTTTTTTTCCAGTAAAACTCAAAATGGGATTGGTCAAATCGACCAACCTGGTAACCACCAAAAAAAAAAAAAAATCAAAATTTTTTTCTAGAATGACTTCAAATTGTAAAATGAAACTACATTTATTTATCCTAAGTAGTTCTAAGTTCGTAACATTATACATCTATTTATAATTAAATTTTATTGTTTTATTGCTCTTTGAACTGTGTCTAACTACTATGTGTGCCATTATAAGTTGTAAATGAATTAAATAATGCACCAAAGAATATAAACTAATAACATGCAAAAAGTAGACAAATTCCCATAATTTTCAAAATTTTCCTGACTTTCTAACTATGCGACAAGAGCTGTTACAACTTCATCCAAGCTAGTTATTAACTTTCCCACGGGAATGAAATTCGAACTCTGAATGAAATTAAAATTTAACCATTCAAAACATAACGTTATACAATACATTATTTGACAGATGAAAACCTTGACTTTCTATTGGTTATTGGTAATACATAATGAAACGTAAGAGAGAACTATCAATAAATTGTGAAAGAGAGGATGTAACAGGTGGGTATGGCAGGAGGGGTCTGATTTTCTATTCGATAGCTCTGTAACCAAACAAAATTGAAGGCTATAAAAATTATGGTTTGTTTGAGCAATAACGATTTTATAGAGAGTATTTAACATTTCATACTTTTCCGAGGGGTGATAGTTAGAATAGGGATGATGTCATACTAAGAGAAAATGTGTCACATGGGTCACACTAGTGGAAATTCAGGATTTTTTTAATATTCCCTTGTAGATTTTAGTACTTAAAACTTGTATACTATTAAAATATGGATATTAGCTAATATTTTATGCTATTCTATAACATAAACAAAAAGTATTTTAATAAAATTTTGAAGGTAAGACACTAAAACCTTGTGTCATGCACAGTAAAGGATACCCAGGGCAATAGAGTTAATTTTTCCAATATAAAATGCTTCAGTTTAAGTTACACAACACAGAAACACAAACATGCATTACCTAAATTTACTGTTACATAAATATAACTGCATGTAATGTGCTGTTGTGTACATTATACAATATTTCTAAAATGAATATTTATCAAGTCTGTTTCGTGGCTAATAATTAGTAAGATTTTATGCTATTCTAATTGGTATAACATAAACAAAAAGAGGTTTAATAAAATTTTAAATGTAAGACACTAAAATCTTGTGTCATGCACAATATTTATCAAGTCTGTTGCATGGCTAATAATTAGCTAAGATTTTATGCTATTCTAAAATGAATATTTATTAAGTCTGTTTCGTGGCTAATAATCCTTACTGTACACAGAAAACTATCAATGAACTACCAAATTTAAGTTTCTGGTTTGTTTCACAGTGACTATCACTTTGTGATTCTTCTCCTAATTCTACAAAACTGTTAATATTTAATCCAGAATGAGATAGTATTAGGAAATATTTTTCATTTTTAAGATGTTCACTTAAAGAAATCTATCACCACAGTTTTAGAAGACAATACAATACGTTTGTATTAGTGAGGTAAAAAAAATCAATATTCATCCTGGTAGAAAATATTAATAGCCTTTAGTAATAGAATTGTCTTGCACATAAAAGACTGACCTATGAAATGAAAAGTTTCAAAATGCCTTTTTTAAAGAACTTACCGCCTGTTTTTGTAATTTCCAAGCCTGGTTCAAGTTGCTCTGGGTTAAGTCTTCTTTACTTTTTTCAAGTTCTCTGTTGATTTCTATAGCAACAAGTATATGAAAAGAAAGGTTTCAGTTATATACATTTCTAATTTGTTAGTGCTAATTAAGCAATTTACATGCAGAAATATCTTTGTTTTGTACTTTTAATTCCATTAGCCTTTAAGTGTAAAATACTTACAGAAACAATTCATATACATATATTTCTTCATTTTTCTCAATGATTTGGTTTATGTAAAATAATTTATTTTTTCACATGAATATTGATTTGAACTGTTATGGTGAAGATAAATATAAAAAATATGCAGTATGTTTTTGATTTTCAAATAAGTCAAAGTTTGATATTATTTCACAATATCTTTACTTTCATGAAAATGCGAATATTTTCCATATTTCAGAGCTTGAAAATAAGGATTTTGTTTGTCAAACATTAATTTTTAACTATAAGTATGAAAAAAAAAATTGTTTCAGAATTTTTTTATACTGCTTAATGGCACTTGCATAAGTGGTGATGATGTTAATTATAAACAACAAAGTCCAGTGGAATTTGAATAACCTAAAAAAGGATAAAAAATATCCAACCATTTTACAAGAATAGCGAAGCTTTTAATGATGAAAGAAAATAAATTATGTAATCGATACAAATGAGCTACATACTGTTTACTTCTTATACTGTAGGATTTAAAACAAACACTGTTTAAGTACATCTCACCGATTCACTTTATAGTATTATGAATTACTTCAGATTTTATTTTACACTAATGGGTTCCTATGCTCTGTTTGAATGAGGTAGATACAATAGAAGTTAACATTTTCTTACTCTGAAAATTTATTTCCAATAGGTACATACCTCCTCTTACTCAAAGCTATCTCGATCCTGGTCTGTCCTCTAAGCTTTGCTAAAAACAAATTGTGCTACAGCGCACCAGTCTTTATATCCCATCAGCTTTGCGACATTTCAGAACAAGTGTTGATCATGTGACTACTCTTTACCAATTGTACTGCACCATCTATACGTGGCACAGTTAGCTCCCACTACTATTCTAGAACATTCTCACTTTCAAGAATTGGCAGGTAAAAACCATAAACACCAGCATCTCAGTAGGGAGGAAGAGTGGGAAGTGGGTGAGTGGAAGTACCTATTGGAAAAACAATTTTAGAGTCAAGAATGTTAACTTTCGAAGCAGTACTACCTCTTCTCACCCAAAGCTAGAATCCCACATTGCCATGGTGGAGTGGCCAGGGAGAATCTGGTTGGGCCAAGATGAGCCACCAGATTCATAATGCCAGGAACGTGACATGTCAAGATTGCTATAAAGTGGTCATGGGCCCAGTAAAGAAGATCCAGAGCCTGAAAACACAGATATCTGGATTTGGTTCCCCCTTGCTTGGTGATATAGCTGATGACAGTGGAATATTCAGAGTGAACCATAACCACCCGCCTCCTCAAGAGTGGGAGGAAATGATACAGAACCCGAAAAACTAACAAAAGTTTCAGAATGTTGAAAATGGAGAGTAGCCTCCTCGACATACCATTGACCAGAAATATCTTTTGTAATTGAGGAAACCCCCCTAATGCAGGAAGGAAGCATCAATAAACAGATGATACTCTGGACAAGGTGGAGGGATGGAAACCCCCACCGTGGTGAGTTCCCTTTCGAGCCACCAAGCAGGATTGGCCCTGATTCCAGGTGGAAGGGTAACGGGATGGTCCAAGGGATCGTGGGAGGTTGTGAGCTTGACCCAAGGGAATGATAGGTTCTAGGGAAGCCCACATCCCCAGAATAGAGAGAACCTTCATGTAGTGAGAAAAGGAGAGAGTATGGCCATTGAGACACCCCCACTCCATATCCTTTAGCCGAACTGGAGAAGGCTGGGCCCGACAAAGATGGGAATTGAATAAAAAACCCAATGCAATAAGACATTGACTGGGGTTAAGAATGGCCTTCTCCAACTGGATCACAAAACCCAACCCAATTAGCTTCCCAAAGAAGTAAGCAGGTGTGACTGACCGACTGGGCACAGGAAGAGGTGAGCAGGAGCCAGTCGTTCATGTAAAGGAGAGTCCAACGACTTAATCAGTGAAAATCATGGACAAAAGAGCTTCCACTTGACAAAACACATGGAGCCAAAGGACTGAATGGTAGCACCCAGAACTAGAAGACATGACTCTTGTGGACAATCCAAAGAAAACAACTAAGATAGGTATCCCTCACTATAATTTGGTTATCAAGAGTCCTGGTGAATAAAACTCCTGAAGTAAGAAGTAGGACTCCATGGTGAAGCAAGGTGGCTCCAGATAAGAGGTCAACTAGGACTGGTCTATGATGGGTCTCCAATCTCCTGTTTTTCAAGGGACAACAATTAGACAGGATTAAAACCCCAGTTGATTGGGTACCAAATGTTCAACAGCCCCTTTGTATAGTAGGTCTTGAACAGATTAGGCAAGATGACTGGAGAAGGTATGATCCTAAGGAGGAGAGAAGGAGATCTGGGAAGTGGATGGGGGAGGAGTGGAACTGAAGGAAGAAACCTTCAGACAGAACCCGTAGAACCCACAGAACTGTTGTGAAGTGTAGCCAAAAAACATAAACAAAACATACTTAGAGAAAGTACTGATTACTAAAAAACTAAGAATTTGTAGATTCTATAAAGTACATAAAAATAAATTTGCAAACAATAAATTTGATGTAAAACATAAAACCATAAACAACACCTAAAATACAAAACAACTAAAGGAATTTAAAAGACACGTAAATATAGAACTTATATGTCCACTCAAAGAACTAATAATACAAAGGACACAAAAGTAAAACCTACCATGAAGAATGACAATGAAAAGGCACCCAGTTAACAATAACAAAATTGAACTCAAATCTAATTCCCAGTTAGATGTGACTAGTAGTAAATATAAAGGAATTTACGAATTAACCCTATCGCCCCGGGTATCCTTTACTGCACATAACACAAGGTTTTAGTTTCTTACATTCAAAATTTTATTAAACTACTTTTTGTTTATGTTATACCAAATAAAATAGCATAAAATCTTAGATAATAATCCATATTTTACGAGTATAAATGTTTTAAGTTCTTAAATCTACAAGGGAATATTAAAAAAAAAAAAATCATGAATTTCCACTAGTGTGACCCATGTGACGCATTTTCTTTTAGCATGTCATAATCCCAATTTATCCATCACTCCTCGAAAATGTACGAAATTAAACATAAATTACTCTCTATAATATCGTTATTGCTCAAACAAACCATAATTTTTATAGTCTTACATTTTGTTTGGTTACAGAGCTATCGATTAGAAAATCATACCCCTCCTGCCACACCCACCTGTCACATTCTCTCTTTCACAATTCGTTGACAGTTTTCTCTTATGTTTCATTATACATTACCTATAACCAATAGAAAGTCAAGGTTTCCATCTATCAAATGATGTATTGTATAATGTTGTATTCTGAACAGAATATTGTCAAGTTCACTCATAGTACAAGATTCATTCCCGTGGGAAAGTTAACAACTAGCTTGGATAAATTTGTAACGGCTCTTGTCGCATAGTTAGAAAGCCAGGAAAATTTTGAGAGTTAAGGGAATTTGTCTACTTTTTATGTTATTAGTCTATATTATTTGGTGCAATATTTAATTAAATAAAAATTATTAAATGCATTACTATCATTACTATAAAAAATTAGGCTTAACTCCTTCGAAACCCGAGAGCAAGAAAAAAGATTAGGTAAGTTCTTTATTTCTTGTTTTTCATATTTATGCTTTATTTATTATTGTAAAAGTAATTAAATCTAAAAATACGAATCTTTCTAAGTTATTTAAGACTAGATTAGGTAAAATAAATAATAATAATAATAATATAATTAAAATGGTTCATAAGGCACTCATGCGAGCAGCTCGTGGGTAATGAAATGTGATAGCATAACATGAGCTGCATGTTTCCAGAGTGATTTACAATGATGCAGATAATAGTTAGACACGGTGCAAAGGGCAATAAAACAATAACATTTAATTATAAATAGATGTATAATGTTATGAACTTACAGCTACTTAGGATAAACGAATGTACTTTCATGTTGCAATTTGAAGTCATTCTAGAAAGAAAAAAAAAGGGCAATTTAGGTTTATTTTGATTTTCGTTTTGGTGGTTACCAGGTCAGTTGAATTGACCTAGCCCATTTTTGAGATAGAGTAGAGAAAATAACAGATAAACTATAAAGTTTTACAGAAAAAAAAAAACGTTTGAAATGCATTTAGAAGGTTTTAGGGATTACACAAAGGAAATATGAGATTTTTGAGATGAGGAAAAGTATTTTTAATTTTAACATGAAAATTACTTTGTACATGGACTATTCAAAACAAATGCTCAATATATTCATGAACAAATCTTTATTTTATTTTATTAAAATACTTCACTAAGAAATATGATTTTTATGTGCGAAAGATGTATTATAATATTAACTGAAAGACTGCCAAATTTCGTGAAAATATACCCACTATATTGAGAGTTATAAGTATAAATCTATAAAGACTTTAAATGAGTACAAAAAAGGTCACGTGGTCGGTCAAATTGACCAAGCCCTTATTGAGAGTGTTAACTAACAAACAGTGAAAGGAAGTATAAATAAAAAATTGGCTGAAGTTACATTTACTGAAACAGTAACTATTGTGCATAACCTGTACATATACCATAAATTGAACAAAAACAAAGTAACAATCAAACTCTAAATGCAAATTCAAACTGAATTAACTTAGATGGTAAAAAAATTATAAAATTCTAACATACCAAATACTGAGCAGAGAAGACATGAAAAACCTAAGTTATCACGTGAGGAAATTAGGTTAATCCACACAAGCTCACATAAACTTGCTAAACATGGGTATACCTACTGGGAGTGAGGAATACATGCTGAAAAACTTACATAGATTTACAGGGAAAAGGAACAATAACTAACCCAGGAGATTACATGAACAGCAGTAACAGGTGGAAGGTGCAGTAGAAATAAATTTCCATTCAGTAGTTATATCCTTTTTCCCAAAAACTCGTAACATGATAGGAAGAAATCATCGGCCAAATGTAAGACACGAACTTCCCGTGAACAAAGGCCTGTACTTCTCCAGCAGACATCATCAATCCTGAGATCTAGGGACTCATATCAGAACCATTGTTGACTATCACGGGTATTTCATCATCCACCATATTAAATCTCAAATTCATATGAACAAATCAGAATTTGGAAAACAGAAATATTTCTATAAGAAACGAGTGGAAACAACAGAAATCAAACACAAAAAATTGAAATTGGAACTGATATAAATTTATGATTAAGCACAATCAAAATTTTATAGTCACATGGAGAGCAAGTTAAAACACGTCTACATACTAGAATGGCAACAAAGAAAGTGAGGATTGTTCTAGAAAAGTAGAGGGAGCTAGGTGCACCAGTATAAATGGCACAGTACAATTGGTAGAGAGTAGTCACATGATCAATACATTCTGAAATGGCACAAAACTGATGGGGTATAAAGACTGGTGTGCTGTAGCAAAAGTTTTTTTTAGCAATGCTAAGAGGGCAGACCAGGATCAAGATAGCTTTGGGTGATAGGTGGTAGTACCATTTTGGAAGTATAATTTATGATTTGTTACTTCACATTCCATAAATATGTGTCTGTCTTTCACACACATTGTATCAAGACATGATAAGTTACATATAAAGTTGATCAATTATGCTTATGCTTTCTTACACTTAATTTTAGTGAATGTTTTAATTTAAAATGATTTCATAAAATAATTTTTACTGTAATTTTACATGCAAATTTATTAGTCAAAAATTAAATTTTTAAATTTTTTCTGCATTTCCTACATTTGATTGGTAAATTCCCAACTGTTTATCGTTATTTCAAACTCTGAAATTCAATTAGTGTTTATATTTCACCTTCCAGTTTACCAATCTGTTCATCCTTCTGCTGCCTAATAATCTGTAGCTGATTGTACATATCTGACTGTATCTTCATTTTAGCCTCTTCCATATGTGATAAGTTCTGCTTTGACTGGTCTATTACATTCATCAGCAGGTTAAGCTTTTTCTCAGACTCATCACACTTCTCCTAAAATTGATTGTCAAATACAAAAGCAACTTCATGTAGATTAAGATTAAAGAAGTGTAATATAGAGAAATTTTGGTAAAACAAAAGTGTACCTTTACTTGTACACATGTACTTTTTATTTATAATTTAATATATTTTGCTTTTCCAACAAACATACAAAATATACATAAGGTACAACTATTTATAAAAAAAAAAGTTAATATATTCTATAGTATTGGAAGTAATTACAAAGATGCAAAAGTGATACAGAAAAAAATGAGTCACAAACAATGAGTAATTGTAACTACATGGTCAATTTATCATCAGTAATAATACATTACCACATAAAATACAAAATAAATGTGATTAAGCTATATAATGCACTAGTATTTTGTATTTACTTTAAACAGAGTAATGCATATTGTTTTTATTAACGTATTTTTGTGAAATATAATTCCAAAGATCCTGTAATATTCCTGAGAATTGAATTTTGTAAGTTTATACATCCTTAAAAGTATTTATACTGAAACATGTCAAGTCTTTTAACATTCAGAGTTTCTATACTCTGAGTTGCCTTCTCTAGCCAAAAATTTCATTTCTAAACACTTGTAATATAGCATTTCTGCTCCAGGTGCCAAAAGTACATTCACCTATTTCTGGGAACAGTATAGTTGACCATACTTTTTACAGACAATATACAGTGTGACACTATCCAATTTGATTAGATGACAGCCAATTACAACGTAAGCTAAACATATATTGTACTCTGGTGCAGTTCCTTTTCATACAATACAGAGAGGAGTAATCCCATAATACTTGCATTGTATACCCATTTTATTTACTGTTTCCATAATTACTTTCAATACTCTACTGCTAAAGAATTTACAACTGGTATAAACTACAATATAAACACTATACACACACATTTGGATATAAAGTCTAAACATAGTACTATCAATTACATACAAAAAACAATATTTTATGATATTTATACTTAAGAATTATTCAGTATGTTAACTATGTTTCTTCCTTAGCTAGTAATGTAGTTAAACATTTCTAATTCAGTGTACTTCCTCAGAAGAAACTAAATTTTCTGTAATAAATGGTTATATATATATATATATATTTTTATGTATTAATAGATGCAACTATAAGTATATATATATATATTCTAAATTTACCTCAAGTTCCTGCTTTTCATTGGTTAAAAATTCCAGTTTTTCTTGTGCTAATCTCTAGAAAAGATGAAAGATACCAATGAAAGATTTATTATAACTCCAAATGACACAAAAGTATGAAATTGTAAAACATAAGCTTATTTTCTCGAACAGAAAAAATATTTCTTATTATATTTTTAAGACAATTATAGTATAACCATTTTTCATCTCTTAGTTTTCTTATGAGTACTTGTTATATACTTTAGCAGTACTGTTTGTTTGTTTGTTATGGATTTCACTCAAAGCTACACGAGGGCTATCTGCGCTAGCTGTCCCTAATTTAGCAGTGTAAGACTAGAGGGAAGGCAGCTAGTCATCACCACCCACCACCATCTCTTGAGCTACTCTTTTACCAACAAATAATGGGATTGACCGTCACATTATAATGCCCCCACGGTTGAAAGGGCGAGCATGTTTGGTGGTATGGGGATTCGAACCCGCGACTCACGGATTGCGAGTCGAGCTCCCTAACCACCTGGCCTTGCCGGGCCCTGCAATACTGAAAGTTAATATTATTGTAATAAGTTATAAATACAGCATGGCTCAAACTTGTTCTTTTATGTTTAATAATAGTTCTTACTTAAAGTAACTGTGAAGCAGTCAAGTCTGACAAAGAGCATCTATATAAAATTGTTGTCAATTTATATAAATTTTACTTAATATTACTTAGAGCTACTGAGGTGAATTTACAGAAATGTTCGTGAACAGGAAATAATGTTATTTACATATAATTTATTTTCTATTGAAATAAACAGAGATAAATCACGTATAAAATCAACTACTTTTAAGCACTGACTGAATTGAAACATTTTATAATCCTTAAAACAGATGAAGGTAAAAAAAGTAAACCATGAGTTTTTTTTTTTTTTTTTATTACCATTAGTCTCTCTTAACTCTCTCAACACGGCCTCAGTCAATTTGACCGACCACATGACCTCTTTGTACTTGTTTAAAGTCTTTATAGATTTAATAATTTTAACATTCAATATAGCTGGCAGCCTTTCAGTTAATATTGTAAGTGTTTCACATAAAAAAAATCATATTTTTTAGTGAAGTGTTTTTAACAAAATAAAATAAAGATTTGTCCAAGAATATATCGAGTATTTGTTTTGAATAGTTCATGTGCAAAGTAATTTTCATGTTAAAATTGAAAAATACTTTTCCTCATCAAAAAAATCTCAAATTTCATTTGTATAATCCCTAAAACCTCCTAAATGCGTTTCAAACGTTTTTTTTTTCATTAAAACTTTATAGTTTATCTGTTAGTTTCTCTATCCTATCTCAAAACAGAATCAGTCAATTCGACTGACCTCATAACCACCTACACAAAAATTGAAATAAATCTAAATTACCCTTTTTTTCTTTTTAGAATGACTTCATATTGTAACAAGAAATAAAATACTTAACCAATCTTCTGTTTTCTTGTTGTCAATTGTCGAAGAGAGTTAACCCTAATTTTTATACTAATGATAGTAATGCACTTAATAATTTTTATTTAATTAAATAATGCAACAAAGAATATAGACTAACAACATGCAAAAAGTAGACAAATTCCCTTACCTCTAAAAATTTTTTTGCTTTCTAACTATGCAACAAGAGTCGTTATAAATTCATCCAAGCTAGTTGTTAACTTTCTCATGGGAACGATATTGGTTCTCTGAGTGAAACTGACATTTAACCATTCAGAACATAATGTTACACAACATCTCATTTTATAGATGAAAACCTCAAATTTTAATTGGTTAGAAGTAATATATAATTAAACGTAAAAGAGAACTATTAACGAATTCTGAAAGAGAGGGTGTGACAAGTAGGTGTGGCAGTAGGGGGTCTGATTTTCTATTCGATAGCTCTGTAACCAAATAAAATTGATGACTAAAAATTATGGTTTGTCTGAGCAATGATGATTTTATAGAAAGTAATTTATGTTTAATATCGTACTTTTTCGAGGGGTGGTGAATAAAATATGGAAGATAACATGCTAAAAGAAAATGCGTCACATGGGTCACACTAGAGGAAATTCAGGATTTTTTTTTATATTGCCTTGTAGAATTTTTAACTTAAAACTTCTATACTATTAAAACATGGATTATTAGCTAAGATTTTATGCTATTTTAATTGGTATAATATAAACGAAAAGTAGTTTAATAAAATTTTGAATGTAAGACACTAAAACCTCGTGTCATGTGCAATAAAGGATAGCTGTAGTGATAGGTATAAAGGAAACACAATCATTATTCTACTCAAAAAAATTGGACCACTTGTACAAATTTCATTACTTGTGAACTTGAACTACTCTATTCAGAGGTTCATTTCTTATTTTGCCTTTACTTAACCCATAGGGGTCTTTTTACCTGTTTAATTGTATAAAAAACAAGCTTCTGAGATCTCCATATATATAATTTAAGAACAAAATTGGAATTTCATCACTTCAATTTCACACTATTAGAAATATTTTTATACTCTACGAGGACAAAATTTGCTTTTCAGACTTCTCCAATTAATTAAGTTCTGAAAGGAATAAGTCATCAGTTTATTAACCTAAGTAGTATTAAACATGAATAAAAACTGTTCTTGCTGGAATGGTACTAAACAAACATTTACACTAAGTTTTTCACTCATTATGACATAATGTATAGTTATTTTCCTACCTTTTCTGTTGCCATCTGGTTTTGAATAGCATTATTGTTCTGTTGTGCTTCTATTATAAAAACAACAACAAAGAACAAATTAGTTCCCACAAGTGAACAAAAAATTATTTCCTTTCAACATAGTTCTCCTTCAGTTAGTCTACAATAATGAATATAAATACTAAATCCCTATTTATATGTACAGTTCAACATTTGAAATATATTTTCTCATGGTATTGATCCTATTCTAATAAAATATTCAAAGAACTTTCTTATTTTATATGTTACTGATATAACGATTTAATTTTATTACACAATCTACAGAAGCACATTATATATATATTTAGTGCTAATCACAGCAAGATTCCTCACAATTCGTGGAAGTAAAAAGAAACCTAAAGTCAGTCCACAGTGTTTTTGTAATGAGTCCAACAACCAAAAGTCATCTACACAGCTTTTAACAAAACTAGCATTAGTTCCTCATTTGTCACAGTCAGCATCGCTCAGCTGAGCTGAAAATAATTACAATTTTTGTAATGTGCACAAGCTGTGACATTTTATGTAACAGAACCAATGATTGTTGTCACAATTAATATCTTCAGATATCAACACTATGCCACCCATCATTCTTATGAAATAAAATTCAAGCTTAAGAAGTTCACCTGTCACATAATCAGCTGTACTTCAGGTAATATTAATATTCTATGATTTCAAAGTCTTTTTCACATATATAAAACAAGGATTAAAACATTTTTTTAAACACAGCTGATATGTGGTTGCTCATTAAAATATGAGGTAATATGAAGCTTTCCTTACTAAGAAGGTTTATATTAAAATAAACAAAAAAATATGACATATTCATAATACCAGAGTTCTTAAATAAACTACCAGATGGTTACTTTTATGCAATAAATTAGATTATTCTTGTATTTTAACCTTAAAATGACAATGAAGACAAAAGATACCACTTGAAAATCTAACAAGAGCTAAGTTAGCCACTGATAACTGCCTTCCTGCACTGGGTACTCAGTAATTAAACAAATGGCTACATTTACACATATATTTTTACATCTTCATTACAGTAATAATTAATCTTAATCTTATTTATTCAAATATAAATAAACACATAAACTACAATATATATATGTACTACTATGTTAAACATAAAAATATTGCAAATGTAACATGATGTTGACAATTTTTTTAATAAAAATTTACAGTTTTACACCAAATTTTTCTGATACACTTGGTTATTTTCAATTTATATTTTAAAACGTACTTCCATATACAATTCTTCTCCTAATCTCTGGCATCTTTCAGTTAGGACCTTTTCTCTTTTTGGCTTATATTAATGACATTAAAGTTTCGGGTGTTGTTGGCTGTGAGGAGGATCCTACTGCCTAACAAAGGGATTTGGATTATTTGGTGAGTTGGGCAAATATATGGCAGATAGCTTTTATTGATAATAAATCCATGGTAATGCATGTGGGGTATCATAATTTAAATTATGAGAATAATTTTGATGAAAATAACCTTAACAGTGTTATGGAAAAAAATGTTGGTGTTCTGGTTGATCAGTCTCTTAAGCTATTTAAGCAATGTGCTGTTGTTAGTGGCAGGGAAAATAGGATTGTAGGTTGTATCTGCAGAAATTTTAAAAACACATCTAGAGAGATTATAACGTTATTGGTTAGTGTTCAGCCTTGAGCTCCTTACCTCAGAAGGGACACTGAATTGTTGGAAAGGGTTCAGAGGAGGGTTACTAGGATGATACTGTGGATGGAAATGTTGTCATATGAGGACAGGTCAAGATTTGTATGTATCAAAATAATAACTGGTTTAATATCTAATCAGTAAATTATACAAAATGGAAATAAAAACTATAGTTTTAAATTGGTTAAAGTTATCTGGTCCAGTGAAATTAAGAACATCATATTATAATGCCAGATCCTGTTATCAAGTCTGCATATCTCATACTTTGAAAATGTATAATGGATTTAAGATAAAAAAAATACATAGATGAGTTTGATTATATGTCACACTCAGTTCCCTTTTTGTTGTCCAGTGCTGAAAGTGCACAAAGAAAGATTTTTGATCAAAATGAACTTCAAGATATAAAATACTCAAAAAAAAAATATATAACACCTATTACTGTATTAGTATTAAAGCTATAATATTAATTATGCTAAGAAATATCATTTGTCAAGCACTTATTTCATCAACTACACAACATCACCTTACGCTAATGCAAAGTTCATGATTTCATATGCAGTACATGGGTGTCATGTGAAATTTTCATGGTTTTTTTCTTCTTAAATCAGTAACACTTTTAGGCCTAAGCAAGCCATGAGTCAGTAGCAAGTCCAGTAAAGTACCACTGAAGAAAAATATGAGCAGCAGCAGCAGCAGCAGCAGCAGCAAAACAAAAAAAAAAAAAAAAAAAAAAAAAAAATAATAATAATAATAATAATAA
>NW_013665880.1:467456-485108 GCF_000517525.1 Limulus polyphemus
AGAAAAAAGTTAAAGTAAGTAAGTACAGACGAGACACGACAGACAGACAGACAGACAAAAAAAAAAAAAAAAAAAAAAAAAAAAAAAAAAAAAAAAAAAAAAATAAATAATAATAATAATAATACCCCATTATAATACTCATTATAATACCATGTTTGGCTATTTTTGGAGCACAAGATTTAATTTTCCATGACCATCAAGTACAGTTGAGGTTCAAAATGGGGATTGTACATTTATACACTCTGCCCTAGTGATGTCTGTGCAATATTTCACTTTTTTGTTTCAACTTCAACTCTACCCATTTCATCAAAATATTTTTTCTAGAGTAACGTTTAAGAAAGGCACTCATAAGCATGAAAACATACACAGAACAAATGTAAAACTTTTCTTTTCTTTATAGGTATTGTTTTCACTAGGTTTTCATTCCACATTAAATAGTACTTCATTTCTAATTATACTAATACTACAATTCAGCTCAATAAAGTAAAAACAATCATGCTTTTATTAACTACACTTTGAGTTTCTTTTCAATTAGTAATAGGAAATATGTGAAATAAAAGATACTTGACCAGCATGCAAACTTGCTTCATTCAATACCCATACACGTAAACATTTTTCAAGGTTTTACAAGCAGTGCACATGCTATGAAAAGAATATCCATTTTCTATAGACATTTCTTTTTATATTAAGTATATAATAAGTAAACAGAAATAGTTGTGGAGTGAATGAAAACCAACCTACCAAGTCTAAAATTTTTATGGGATGCTTTCTCTTCCTGTAGGGATTTTTCCAGTCGACTCTTGTGTTCATAAACAACTAAATTCCAAAGAAATAATGAAAATGAAAAGAAATAAAAAGGTGCAATTCAAATCAAATAAACACCATACATTAAACTGGTTTTAAACAACAGAAAAGTGCATATCCAACAAAGATACATTAATTTAACCCCAAAACTCTTCCTGTAATGGGGAAAACATTACGACTGACCCATATGTCACAACATGATCAATGACCCATTAAAGTAAAGCACCTGTTCCTAACCTGCAAGTATGTGAATTAAGTGAGTTTTAATATTCATTTTTAACACAAGTGCAATGTAGATCAATAAAAAAAATTCAAAAGTCTGGAATAACAAACTGTATAGTTGTAGCCTCTTGGTATTACATCCCTTCTTTTTTTAATAGTTAACCATTATTAACATCAATTAGTAGCCTTATATCATTAATATTTTATGATATTTAATAACCTTCAAATTCCACATTGGTTTTGCTGTTAATTTGTCTTTGTTTTCAGTTGTGTATTCTTGGAAGAGTTATTACTTGAACTTCAACCCAGGACTTCAGAAGTAGCAAACATAAGTGATTTCCATTGGACTGGACTGTTGTCAATTAATGGAGTAGAGGTAATGATGTTCTGCTAATTTCAATGTTTTGTTTGGTATGTGTGGAAGATTTACTTAATATTTCCTTTTCTTCAAATGTGACTCTTGGGCTATTGTTCTGGTGTGTTTCTACTGTACTTGTTGTTTTTTTTCTGACATTTAAAACAGTTGAGAAATTGTAAATGTTATTGAGTCATATGTGGTGTTGGTGTTCTTGTATTCTCACTTTAACTGCTCTCATTATTTCATCAATATATTTACTGCCACATTCACATGGAATACTGTAGACTACATTTTCTCATTCTAACAAGCCTGGAGAATGTTTTATGAATACAAGTTGGGAGCTTAGGGTATTATGGCTTTTGAAATTGGTCCTAATTTTAAATTATCTGAGGCTTCACTAAAAAACTTCAAGTATGGATAAGTTACAGTGATCATAGGTATTTCTGTTCAATTTTTGTAGTTACACTTTCTGAAGAAAAATATAAACTATAGCACTCCATGTGGTTATGGAAATGAATACACTGGCAAAATTCCAAGGTCAGTTAATGTAAGAACATAAAAACATCAGTACCAAACAAGACTCAGGAACACTTACAGTTCAGCAGCTGTACTAGAATGGAAGTATTCTAGAACAATATGGCAAGTCACATCTGAAGGAAATGAGAAGTTTAAAAAATCCTTTCACATCTACCTAATGAAGAAACCTCTATACAAAATAAGCAGTGAAGTCACCATCATAAGACAACAGTACAATCCAGTGAAAGCATTTTCACCACCAGTTCTTAAGGTTCTAGGTTTGAATCACACAAATAGTTTTCAAGACAAAACACTTGAAACAACAATAAATGAATACTAACTATATAATGTGAATTACAAAGAGGTTATTAGTTTGAATATTATAAAACATATATTAAAAACAAAAGATCAAATAATAAAGATAATGCAATTATAAACCACTAATCAGTAATAGCTTTGCTTGGTAATCAGCATTCAAAAATACCTTAACATAATTATCTAATGACTAAAGAGCTTTAACTTTGGGCTAAACTTGTCTGTAAGATACAAGCACTATTCTAGGTTACCAAATATATGTGGACATTTTGTGATGATGAATAAGTAATTGCTTGTTTGTTTATGACAAGGCTACTAAGTCTATCTGTTGCTGTCCCTAATTATGAACTGATAACCAATCTGCTCAACTCTTTATCAATGAATAGTGAGATTAACTGTCACATTAAAATGTCCCCAATAGCTGAAAGGGTAAGCATGCTCACTGCCATGATTCAAACCTGTGGCCCACAGATTGAAAGTCCGATGCCATTACCACCAGGCCAATTGATGTATATAATTACATAGAAATGCTGATTTCTAGCACACAGGCATCATGAAAGTGACAAATCAAAATACTGCATATAATTTTAATTTTCTATTTTGATAAAAAAACTTTCTGAAGTGAATAAATGTAAAAATACACTAACATAATTTTCAGTAAAGACTACAAAGAACAATGTATGATTTAACTGAGGATAATAGTGAAACAAAAATGTTTATGTTTCTTGGTCCCCATGAATGGAAATAAGGAAGTTCAATGCAGATGGTATATTATACTCTCACATCTCCACAAGTAAAGAGAACAGAGATACAGATACAAGAAATATAGTAAATCTACTAAGTATATGTGTACTATACCAATTCCTATTTTCTGATCGAGATAGTCAAGAAAATGGAATTGAACTATTTGTTATAAAATGTCATTATACACAATTTCAAGTAAAAAAGGACTTTACTACAACAAAATTAAAAATAACTTGCAAAAATATAAAAGATTATTCAACATAATATAACATGCATGAAAAAAATTCAAAATTATTATGACTGCCAAGGAAAGCCTTTATTATTTACATTGCAAAAAATATAATTTATAAAACACAATTTATTTTACAAATGATCATTAATAGTGTGCTTTTTAAAACAACTACATAAATAATAAAATTCTGAAGGTACTTGCACTAAAAAGAAATCTGTAAAAGTAATCAATCAACTTTGATTATACATAAATATCTCACATTAGGGAGGTCAAGTCTTCATTCAAACTTGGTAGTATGAGTAAAATCTACATTTAAAAATCTATCATAAAACTTTGAAGTACATAGTAAAAGAACTTTGATGAAGGTTCATTAGGGGCTAAATTATAATACATTAATCTACTTTTATCTCAGCTTAATTCTTTAAATCATTAATTATTTGACTTTTTAGTAACATGTACTTGACTGATTTGTATATATATATATATATATATATATATATATCCCATTTTAATGACCATATATAGGGTCATGCAAACATTGTACCCTTTACAGCTATTCAGAAATACAGACCAAAGATATCATGAAATTTCACTCAGGCTGCAGCTCACTTTCACACATACACTTGCAAGGTTAATGACATCAAAGCCAATTATTATAATAAAAGAAAAAAAGACAGTGAAACACAAACATGCCTCAGAAAAATCATAATAATAGCATCTAATGTGTGGTTCTAATTATAAATTATATGCTAAAAGCACGTGTATTGTTTGTTTAATTTCATTCAAAACTATTCGCACTAACTTTCTCTAATTTTGAAGTGACAGTCTAGAGGGAAAACAGCAATTCAACACCACCCACTGCTAACTTGTAGACTAATCAAATTGTGGAATTTGATCAACTCTCTTATAATGCACCCAAATTGGAGAGCTCAGTCTGTTATATTTTGTTTGGTGGTAATGTGATGCAAACCATGGAACCTCATATGTATAGTCTGGCACGCAAGCCACTGGGCAACACTTAGCTCAAAGATAATCGGCTTAGTTCAATTACATTTTTTTTATTCTACACAGAGTAGTGCTTCAACAGTTTCAGCATTACATAACTGTAGATTTGCTGCACTAACATTCTATACTAAGCAATTAAGGATAAACATATGATGACAACATACATTAGTACTTTCTGTACACAGACAGACTAGCCAAGAAAATATTATGTCAAATCATAAAGCATTATAGTTATTTTAAAAATTAAGTTAATTTTCCTACACTCCAGTGTAGCCTTATTAAAAACAATATATGCTATATTTTTTACCTTGAATGATATACACATTAATTTAGTTAACTCTCAGATAGTAAAGTTTTATAACTATTTTTAGATTATTTTTATACACGAATTAACTTTTGAATGCATGCTCCTGAACAGACAGATAAAAAAATAAAATAAACATAATTCTCATATAATCTCAACAGACTCATAACATGCTTGTTACTTAAAATAGTTAGACTGCTGTATAGTTCCCTGGTACATGAAACACCTGGCATGAGCTGCAGAACAGAAACCTGTGTTCTTGTAAAACAGTGTATATGTAAAATACAAAAGTATATACACCTTGAAAATTAATATTTTTTTTATATTAAAACTAAAAATGATGCATGGTGATAAATTATATTTTGCTCAACTCCAATCATGAAAATATATAAGGACAGATGCAGAGCCTTAAGTTCTTCAAAATGGTTTTAAAAATAGTATATATTTAGAATGAACTGTATGTGTGGTACATCAAATTCCATTAGGCTTCTATAAAATACTTAAATTATAAAAACATTTTTCAAAAATTTGTATTTACTGTCTTATTTATGCATACAAACAGTAAAAAAATGTTTTTAATTAAGTTATAAGATAATAAATTATATCAAAAACATAATAAGGAGCTTTGGTATTTCAACAAGTCTTACATTTCAATGATCCATTAAACAGTTACTTCCTCTTTTAATCTTTAAATAAATACATGCATTAACATACTCACTTTTCTAACCTATGTACATGTAATATGGATTTGGATCAATATCTTTAATTTTTATCAGTCTTATTCCACTATGTTAACAAAGACATGTTTAAAATTAAGGCCTAGTGTTTCATACCCTTCAAAAACAAAGTTAAAAAAAATCACAATACTCATCTTCCCAACTGAATATTTAGAGGTACATATTAAGAATTCAACGTAAAAATAGAAGAGTAACATTCCAGTATTTGTTCTTTTACAATAAGAAAAAAAAATTACTTCATTCAGGTGTATATGTTTTTCCTTTATTGCGAACTTAGATTGATCATTATAAAACCAGCAGAAAATAACTATGATAATACTTTTAGCTCCAAGTTACCACAACCTATACTTCTATATAGTGTCACAATGTACATGAACATATCATATATGAACTGACTTAGACAACCAAGGTTTAAGCTAATGAAAAAATTGTGTGGGTAAGAAAATTACAAAATGTAGGAACACTGTTTGTTTTCTTTTACACTCCACATTCATAGTCATACTGCCTTGCACTATAGGTCACTAAAACACACACATCTTTATGGTACATCTTGGGTGTTATATCAGCTAGAAAAGTGAGGACATATTTCAATGTTAACATTTATTTCTTATAGGTACTTACCTCCTCTCAATCAAAAGCTATTTTGATCATTTACTGCCCTCTAAGTATTGCTAAAAGAATTTTAGTTATCAGCACCAGTCTTTATACCTCACCAATTTTGCACCATTTCTGAACATGTACATATCATGTGACTACTCTCCACAAATAGTGTTGAACAATCTATAATGGTGCAACTAGCTTCCTCTGTTTTTCCTACTCAATCCCCACTTTTGAGAATTGGCAGGTACTAGAATAAAAAAAATTGGTTTTAGTCGGGAAAAAGGGTGGAAAGTGTGTGAGAGGAGGTAAGTACCTATCAGAAATACATTTTCAGTGTAAGAAAATGTTAACTTCCGAAACGGACTTACCTCCTTTCACACAAAAGCTAGAATCACACATTGCAAAGGTGGAGGGCTGGTGTAGATGCACAAAGAACAAATCAAGTGGAAAGCAACCTCCCAGAATGAACAGGTGTGCTCGGAGTTGAAAAAAAAAAAGCACACCAGTGGGATACTGCACTACTTCTGGAACAGGTATTATCTTCACCCAGGAATTAGGAAAGTAACATAAAATGGGTGGAAAAGGTAATACTTACACAACTGTAAGAGCAATATGAAGGTACAAACTGCATCAACATATAACGAGATAAAAAAAGAAAATGTAATAACAACAGGTGGCTAGGGCATTTGGACTATGTTATTGATACCAAATAACCCCAACTGCAAGTAAACATAGTGCCATATGTCAAGCAACCATAATTACAAAAAGGAAGTGAGCAAATGGGTGTAACCGGACAAACTCTCAAAACCACCATGAGAGCATGAAGTACCACAAACTGAACCTGGCATTACGGGGTATTGGCATTGCTTCAACACAACCGTAAGAACAGGGAAAGCTGTAACCGGTATTACAGGCAAAATCATAACTCACTAAAACCCATAAATGTAGGGCAGAGATATCCTGTACCAAGAATTGCAAGGAGAGCAAGCAGTATTCATCCAAGTGTTGCCAGTATCACGAGGCAAACCAAGTCTCTCAAATCCAACCGTAGAAGCAGAAAAGAACCTTCTGCAAGCATAATTAATGAGAAGATAAGCATCTACTGCACACAACCGTAGGAACATGGTGTTGTCATCCTGTATCCAGAATTACAAGGAGGATCCCACATAGGCTGGCCCCAAATAATATTTGATCATTGGTTTTAGTGAGTGTGGTCCAACCAGGGGAATTGCCAGTAGGGAACCAACTTTGCCCTCTTCTCCTGAGTGGATAAACGAGCATAAGCACAGAAACACTCAAGAGGAAGCCTAAATGGTCCACTACCCCAGCGACTGGGAACTGAGAGGGTGGTAAGGACTCCCATGCTCCACTCAAAGAAAAAAAGGTGGGGAGTCTAGAGAAACATCACACAGGAGATAGTGCAATAGGTGACTGCATTTTCCTATCTTGAAAAGCAGACCGAACTCAATTAAGGAATCAAAGGGTCGAAAGGTATGGGCAGAAATCTTCTTTACTCGTGGTGTCCATGTGTGATGGTCCACTAAAAATATAAGTATAATACTTAGATATACACAAACACCAATGAGAAAGTGCCCAGTGGTCTCATAGAAACACCCCATCTCAACTGTGAGCATTATATAGTTACTGTGTTTAGGGCAGGTTTGAGACAAAGCATACCTGACCATGCATCATCTGCCACTAAGTGGGATCTGTAAAGAAGCTTAGGGAAACTGAAAGGAAAACATAAAAATGGGGAATGAGCAGACTTACCCCAGTTAAAGGTAAATGGATGTGTGCAGAATCAACATGGGAGGAAGACATTATCTACCAGAGGAAGAATCAGCCAGATCGTGCACAGAATGAGTGACATACCAGCCTGAACAACTTCTTCCAAGAGGAGGAGAAGGCTAGCAGCTAAAGACATGGTAATGTGACAAATGTAATGTGAAGAGACATTGTGAAGATGGCGACCTTCCATGAACAAGTCTGAATACGCCATCCTGACAAACCCAACCAGTGAATGTTACTGGAGACAGATCATAGGAAACAGAAGGCTTCCAAGGAATAAATAGTCAGGGAACATGAACTCCAAAAGGAAGCAGTATGAGCCACATAATGCCTCAAGGAACAAACTAGACAAAGAAGCCTACCTGGATTGGGAGTACAGGTGGGAAATCGTAGGTAAGAAAATGGGTGAAAAAGACAAACCACCTTCTCAGGCTACATAGGTGTTAGATAGGAAGGACTGGTCAAGGTAGAGGATCACACAAGAGGAATGGTAAAGGTACGAGAAACATTAATGGCATAAATATCAGAATGACGGAGTCCATAGGCAAGGAGGAGAAGAAAATAGGTATTAAGGGAAAGATGGAACAAGAAACACACAGCAAGTGGTTCGAAAGGAGAACAAAAAAAGAGCATAAAGAACCAAAATGAGACCCCAATCCAGTAACACAAAGAGACATAGAGAACAAGCAATATGGAAGGAATGGAAATGACAGGGGAGGAGAAAATGTTATGGAACCGGGAAGAATGGAAGGTGTTTAATAGACACAGTCAAAATGGACAAACCATAGTCAAACAACCGGGTGAAGAATTGAAAAAGTTGAGGAACAAAAGCCATGGCGAAGAGACCAACATTGGAAGATAAACCAACACCATGGGTAGATGATCAAGGAAGGAGGCCTGGGAGTTCCTGAAAAGAAAGACACTATACTAGGAGACAGTTTATGGGCTGAGTCAAGAGACTGGTCAAAAGCCATGCGCGAAGGTGGAGTTTGGTGACATTGGGATAAACTATGTTTAACTGAAGTTCACAGAGGAGAGACCAAGACAGAGGTAAGGGCAGGGGACATTGCACAAGTAAAGGCCAAAGTAGAGGTAACAAAGGCTGTGCAGGCCAATATGGAGCAACCAGCAGGATGATATATGGAGTACTCTGGATGAGGGATAAAACTTTGAATAGGAGTCAGATCAGATGGTAAGCATAGTTGTGAAGACTTGTCCAATCCTGACTGAAAGCATCTACATCCAGAATTGATGGGAGTGGTACGGGAAACCAAAAGGATGGAAGTTTGGTGTCCTAGTGTATGGTAAAGGCATCGATAAGCAGCGTCCCCAGTTGAGAAAACATCCATTGAAAAACATGTGGATGAAGGGACCACTCCATGGGGCAAACCTGGTTGGGAAGACATAAATGATCAGCAAATAGATTCGTGGCTTCAGGAACATGGCAAGCTAACACCACCATGTTGTGACCGTGGCACAGAAAAAAAGATCCAAAGTCCAAAAACACAAAGACTTGGATATGGTTCCACCTTGCTTGGTAATACAATTGATGGCAGTGGAATTTTTGGAGTGGACCATAACCACCCTCCCCCACAGGAGTGGAAGGAAATGGGAAAGCCCCCAACCCACCAAAGATGCAACCGTGAACAAGTGTAACTCTAGACGAAATGGAGGAATGGGAACCCCCACTTTGGTCTGATCCCTGTTGAGCCACCAAATGAGGTTCACCCTGATCACAAAAGGAAGAGTAACAAGATGGTCTTAGGGAAAGTTCCACTGACTGAGAAGTGTCCACTGAAGTGAATGCATATGAGCTCGGCCCATGGGAATGAGAGCTTTGAAGGAAGCCCACATCCCCTAAAGAGATAGAACCTCTTGAGCAGCAAGATACGGACAGGTAAGGCCCTTTGTGACTGCCTGTTCCACATCCCTGAGACCAAGAAGAGATGCCTAGGTCCAACTGAGGTGTGATTTGAAGAAAATCCCCAAATGAATCAGGTATTAAGTGGGGTAAGAATAGACTTCTCCAACTTGATCAGGAAACCCACTCGTGCTGTAGAAGTAAACGTGTGTGATTCACTGATTGCAAACAGAAAAGGCAAGCAGGAACCAGTCATCCATATAATGATGAGTGTGAAGACCCAGCAAGTGAAGGTGATGAGCAAATGAGGGAACCACATGACAAAAAACAGAGAGACCAAATGGCAGTGACCTGAACTGGAACACCTGAACCTCATGGATGAACCAGAGAAAACAACACAAATCTAAAGCAATGGGAATGTGAAGATAGGCATCTGTCATGTCGATTTTGGTCATCCAGAATCCTGAGGAAATCACTCACTGAAGTGAGAGGTAGAACTCCATGGTGAAGTGAGAGGGCTCCACAAAGGAATTCGGCCAGAATAGATCTATAATTGGTTTCCAATCACCTGTCTTTTTGGGGACAACAAAGAGATGGGAATAAAACCCAGATGAGTTGAAACCACCCACTTGAAAGTTTCTTTGTGTAAGAACTCTTGAATGGCCTCAGCAAGATGACTGAGAGAGAAAGGATCCCAAGGAATAGGAAAGGATATTGGGGAAAGGGAATGGGAGAACCAGAACCAAAGGCAGTAACTTTCCAACAAACCCGTAGAACCCAAGGATCTGTCATGAAGTGTCACCACACGGTTAAGAAGTGGAGCAATCTGACCCCCAACGAGACAGTGAACTTCTGAAGTGTCACCAATTACACTGCTGTCTGTCTGAATGGGCACCCATAAAATGGGGATAAGGATGGGAACACCTTGAGGAAGGCAAAGGATGAGGTGAGGAAGAAAGAGGGCGGGAAACCAGGATAAGCAAATCCTGGGAGGTATTGGGAGGCCAAGACAAACGTGTGGTTAGGGAGGATAAGGAGCTCCATCAATCCATGATTCTAGGGAATCTGGACAACCCCCAAAGACAGAATCATGTAGAAAAGGGGTCTGTTGGAGATCTGGTAGGGATGAAAAGGGAAGAAGAACCCCTTCCAGTAAAGCATCCCCTCCCTAAAAAGTCCCAACAGCAAAGTAGCCAGGTATTGAGGGAAAAAAGGGCGGAGAGCGATAAACGAGCCATGGTGGCCCAAAGGAGGGTCCTGAGCT
The DNA here is from genome assembly GCF_000517525.1 of Limulus polyphemus. Lineage (NCBI taxonomy): Eukaryota > Metazoa > Arthropoda > Merostomata > Xiphosura > Limulidae > Limulus > Limulus polyphemus. The sequence goes on from NW_013665880.1 coordinate 478,207, forward strand.
ATTCTGAAAAGACATTAGAGGCTTGATGAAAAGCCTCAGATATTAATTGGAGGTAGGAAAAGTGACATAAGAGTGAGGTCAGGGAGAGGCAAATCCTGGAAAATTGTGCCTGATTGAAGCAGACAGAAGCCCCACAGGGCAAGTAGAGGATCTAAATGCTGAAAACATAAAAAAGGGATCTGAGGCACGATGATAAGACAAGGCATATTGATTCAACAAATGAGGGGGAGATGGGGCATCCCTACACCCGACTGTAGTTGATCAGAAAATTTCTAAGAAAGAACATTAATGTTGGGAGAAGGAGGAAAAACATAATAATCTGAATGTAGATTTTCACCCAGTAAGGCAGAAGAGGAATCATAGGTTATAAAGGAAATACCTAAAACATGACATACTTGATTGACAAGTTGTAAGAAGAGAGTGGAAGATGACATGTCCTGAACATGTGTAGATTGTGACAGACCAAAAAAAGGAATGTGCCAGAAAAATAGAGTCCACATTTTCTGCTTCATGATGTTAGTCCTTCTCAGAAGCATGGTCAGGAGGACAAGAAGAAGAAATCACTGGCCGAACATAAGACTCTTAACTCCCTGCAAATCACGTCTTGAATTTCCTCAGCAGATAAAGTTAATCCTATGTTCTGGGAAGTCATGCCATAGGCATTGTTTTCGATGGTGGGAATATCACTGTCCACCACATTAAATTTTGAATTCATATTAAAAATGTAGAATTCAGAAACGAGAAGTTAGTTGAATGCAAATTGTAGAAACAACTGAAAACAAATGTGAAATGTAAAAAATTGTGAAATTAAACTTTGACTAAAAAAGTAACAAAGCACAATCAAAAACTGTAGTCACACTTAGAAAAATTAAACACATGTCTAAACTGTGTCATGCCAATTGAGAAATTGGGGACTAAGTGGGAATAGCAGACAGAGCAAGTTGTCCCATTATAGGTTGTGCAATACTATTGGTGGAGAGTAGTCACATGATATGTACATGTTCTGAAATGGTGCAAAACTGGTAGGGTATAAACACTGGTGCACTGATTACTAAAATTATTTTAGCAATGCTTAGAGGGAAGTCAATGATCAAGACAGCCTTTGTGTGAAAGAAGGTAAGTCCATTTTGGAAGATACTATTCATTAGTGAAAGGTCTGTAAAGATATGTTTTAAGAGCTTTAGTGTCATTAAAACAAACACATTTTTATGGTATGTCTTGGGTGTTATATCAACTAGAAAAGTATTCAAAGATACCATTCATTAATGGAAGGTCTAAAGAAAAGTTCTATGAGCTTCACTAAATATACAGTAAGCTTCAAGTCAATGCAATGTTCACTAACATAAACTGTGATGTTTCAAGATTACTTGTAGAGCCATAAAGAAAGCATAATTTACCTGTAATAAAAACAAAACAGAAAAGCTGTAAGCTCATATTATTGTAAACACATTTAGTCACACAAAAATCATCTACTATTTGTAAAGTATTTAAATAATACTATACACGTCTTAGTGAATTATTTTATTATTACTAAATAGTTACATCTTGTAGATTACCTTTTTACATTTTATTTACTGTGTATGTGTGTGAAAAAACTTAAGAGAGTTGGAGTTGCTTGTACATTGGTAAGCGTTTGTGTGTGTGTGTGTGTGTGTGTGCGCGCGCGCACGCGTAATAAGCAGGTCTCATACATCTCCAATCATTCTATTGATATTACTGGCATAAGGAAACTTAAAACATTTATTTTATTTAAGAATATTTAAAATAAGCAATATGAGCTGGTTTTAGTCATATTATAAGATGTGTATCATTACATGGCTCTGAAGAACCAAGTGAGTAGTGTTAATATGGGTTGGTTTTAGCCGTATTAGACATGTTTCACTACTTGGCTCTGAAGAACCAAGTAAGATAACAAGTGTTTACAAAAGACATTCTTATTTATGTAGCAATGAAATTTTTCACTTGGTTTGCTGACAACAAATTTTCTTCACTGGTTGCAAAAACTTTATTATTTTGACTACTCAGTTATTAAAAGAAATACATTTTATAGTGGAAGAACTTGTGCAGTGAACATACATACAAATTAGTACCTAAATTAGGTCAATGTCCCAATCTATGGGTATTTTTTAAAATTTAAACCTTAAAATTAATAAATTATGACAAAAAAAACAAAAAAGCAGAGAGAAAATTAACTGGTTATTTTCTGTATTAATACCAAATAAACTGATATAAATAACAACAAGAATCAGTTAAAATTTCATTGTTCATTGAATAATGGTAATGAACAACTAAGAAACAAAAATTATTTGTACGGATATTTTTATCATGGTGTATTTATCTACATATGACGTTGTGACTCAAATGCATTCATGAGATTATTTACTGTTTATTTCCAAGATTCAGAAAGACATTTAATGCTCTTTAATTTCACTTATAAATTGTGATTGTGGTGCTTGGCTCAACCTGTCATCTTCATAACTATCAAAAAATAAAATGTTGTTAAACTTTATGTACATTAATGAAAAAATATATTAAAAAAAAACAAAAAAAACTCAACATAAAAACTTTAAACACATTCACATTTCTCTGTTAATTGGTTCGCATAAAGGTCACAGTGTCAAATCTTGAACCTTTGAATCAATGATGCTTTATTAGGTTATACACCTAGTGACATTTTTCAAAAACCCAACCTGATGAAAGCCCTGAATTAATTTAACTAATTCAGTTGTAGTTAAATAACTAAGGCAATAAATTTAGTTCAAAATCATAAAGTTTATATTCAATTACGAAGAAATTATAATTCTTTAACCTTTTCCTAAAGTTCAGAATTTTATATGGAAGACTTCTTACACAACTTTATATCTATACTGATTCAGTAACACTTACTGAACCTAACTATGTGGACTTTTATTTTCTAAATGCTGTTCAATTATTTGCTATACAAAGAAAATCATCACCATTAGTCAGGAAAATCTTTAAACCAAAAATCACAATTTCAACAGAATTTCAATGTTCTGATAACATTATTTGTACAGTACTAATAAAGAGAAATTACTTACATCAACATAACAAAATACATGTGTATCCCTTCATTACTAACCTTGTAATTGTGCTGATAATGAATCTCGCTGCTGAACACATTTATCTTGTGACTTCTCTACAATTTTCAGCTGTGAATGAGTTCTGCTAAGAAGGTATACAGTCAAACACATGGCACATATCACAAGACCATAGAGAAAATTTCTTGCTTTAGAATTCCTCATAGTCACACCACTACTCATATCGCTTTAAAATCTGACAAAGAGAAAAAAACCCTCTCACATCTATTAAACACTTTAGATTAAATGTGAATACAGAATACATTCAAAAAGTTCACACAAAATGGTGCAGAAGAAGTTAAAAGTATATGGATGAGCTAGAACACACAACAAAATAAGTTTTTAATTTCAAAAATCAAACATTCCTGCAAACCAGTCATTAGGCTTTCATATAGAATACAACTGTATTAAAAACAACTATGATGCTGGTAACTAATCATAAACTCACAGAATTTATACAAATACTAATAAAGTACTTTGCCCACATTAACCATATAGCAAGTTTGTTTAGCACACACATATATATTTTAAAAAATGATTTTCAATAAAATCCAATTTTCAAACTATGGTAAGTGGTGCTAATGACAGTAATAAGCAAAAAGGTTAATGTAAAAATTATAAAATTCTTTAACAGGTTTTTGGTTGAAAGTTGAAGAGCAATACAAATCATTACTTAGCACTGCTTTAACATTTTTAATGCCTTCTACAACTTCTACTTGCATGAAACTGAATTATCAACTCTGATATCATTGATAAATTCAGATCATGACTGAATGTTGAACCTGACATATGCTTAACATTTGAAAATCATTTATTGGTCTAGAACATATATTATGCTAGAAAACAAACTGTTTTATGAATATGGTATCAAATTTATAGAACTTACATTATGTTTAAGTATCAGCCATATTAAGGTAATGCTCTTTACTATTATTCTTAAAATCTGTAATGCTCCCAAAACTTTAATTGGCAAAAGTACTGTATACTGCTGCTTTTTTTCTTTCCTAATTTAAGATTTATTTCCATGACTATGAATACTTTAGTAGCACATATCAATTTTCAATCAAAGCAAGACTAAAAATAAACTGAAGCATAGCTAATTGAATATAGTTTCCTTGTGTTCTTACTTATAAGCTAATATTAGCTCTGTATCAGCAAGCTGTGCACATAGAGGGAAAATAAAAATCAATCTGGCAATAAATACAGCTAATTGAGTATATTTTTCTTGCGTATAAAGATGAGAAGCCATTGTTTTATCACTTAGGTACCCATGCTATTAATATTTTCAGTCATAACTAAAAATACTTAGAAAAATTATGATACCTTCCTCGCTTAACATATTTTAATCCTGTAACATTTATTTAATTTCAGATTTTTCCTAAAATAAAATACAGGTAACAAGGAAAAACTCTTTATCCCAAAAATTGCATTGGAGATGCAGTAGCATAACTTTAGAATGCATGTTTTACCAGCAAAGTTAAGTCTCCAAGTCTAAAGAATTAAGATGGTAACGTATATAGACTAAAACTTTCATATATTGTCCTTTATATATTAAAAAAACAACATAAAGTACTGCTAACTCCAAATATTAAGTAAGATGCTTACAAGATAAGCCAGCCCACTAGAGACTAGCAAACATATTTTATAGGATAGGTTTACTTTCACAAACGATACTCCCTCTAGAAAAAAAAAAAAAAGATAAATTTACAAAATCTACCAGATTTTGAAAGGAGTGTTTAGGACCTTTCCAGTATATTATTAAAACCAAAGCTTTTATTTTAATGAAGTAATTTCTATTAAATACTCAAGTATCCAGTTCTTGGCAATTAAAAATATTCAATACTCTATTTAAATTTTCTTTCTATATTCAGCAACATAATTGAAATTTGTATTCTAAGCTAAAGAGGTGCCAATATAATTTATTTAGGCAACATTTAATATGCTGTACGTAATCCCTACAAATTCACACTATTTTTTTCTTGCCCATTCTATTTTAACATGGTCTATATTTTTCAACTGCTTTGGTTTTTTAACATGCCAATTTCAAATTCAATGTAAATTTATCAAATAATTCATTTATTATATACATATTTGAATTTGAAATACAGATACCCGGGTAAAAAAAACGGGTAGTCTTCCTATCGGAGCACTGGTAAAGTGGTAGTTACTTTCACTTACTTTAGTTTTGGAGAATAAGCTTAAAAGTTAACTGTTTCAAAGTCACTCTACAGGCCCAAGATGTTGCGGTTTAAAAGTACACGAATTAAATATTAACAAACATAAATTAACGCCACTCGTTAGGCTTAAGTGTACTATATGACTATTAGTACTAGTAGAAAGTATCCATACACCCAAGAGCTTCGGCGCGACAGAAGGACAACAACGTCGGTAAGAAAAAAGTCCTGAAACTGGGATTTAGAAACTTATGGATAATTTAACAGAGATTCTGATCTGTCTCTCTTTTCTCCATACTTTATGTCAACTTAACAAAAAATACCTATAAAAGAATAAGAATACATAATAAAATAAGAAATGTTTCATTTTCTCAAAACTGGTGAAAATTTACAAACCACTCCATGACTAAATCGTAAATTATTTTATGTGTAAATTTTGAATCTCTGATCTTACCTACAAACCCAAACAAATTATTTTCGGCCCCCTAGTGTCAGAGATATGTTTTAACTGATCTTGCTTTAAACCTCATCGAGTATCTTCGATTTCACAACGTGGCACGATTTTGACCATTTTGTAAATTTTATATTTAAATTCACAAAACTTCACAATAATATAGTTAATTTGGTTAATATCATTCTTATTATGCAATACTAAGAAAGGAATATTACCTACTGTATATCTGTTCACAGAGCTATTCTGCTCTTTTATATCCAATTTTAATTAGTTATATTATTGTTGGGTATTTTTCTAATACAATTTATTTGTTAGCTTGAGGAAGCTGCGGGTCGTAGGCTGCTTAGAAAACTTAGAGTTGGGAAGCAAGTTTAGTCCTTGCAAATTCGAACGTAGATAATAAATACAAGATAAGTGAGAAGTGTGTGGGATTATGTCAAAATAGAGAATTAACCAGTTATTGTGTTTGATATCGCGGTTACTTATGACATGCAATTTGTTTTACGTATAACATTATTTGTAATGTAGACCTATAGCAGTGTAAATTTATTCAAATTTGTAGAAACGTTAAATAATAGAATAAAGTAATTTATTAGTTTTACATGAACTGGACGTTGAATTATTTTCCCCAAATAATCTAAAAGAACCTGTCAACCAAGGAATTACACTACTATATTTGTATCAGAAGTGGGATATTATTTTGGTCAAAAATAAAATAAAACTTTGACTAAACTTCACCAGTCGAAGATTATGACCATGAGGTCAACGAATGAGAACGAAGCGTTACTTGAGATGATGAAATTATTAAAACAAAATCAGGAAAAGAGACCAAAAATTAGAAGAATGAAACAGAAATTTTATAGAAAAACAAAAGGAGCAAGATCAAAAAATGAAAAGAAAATCAAGAAGAAATTTCCAGAAAATAAAAGAAGACCAAAAAGAAAAAAGACAGGAAAATAAAAAAAAGACCAAGAAGAAATTTATCAAAAAACAAAAATATAAGTGTTATATAATTTTAATTGATTTTGTGGTAAAGTATAACGTAGCTATATTATAAACGCTGATAAAACTGGATATCACTGAGGTTACATATTAAAGCTGAAGATTTCGTCCTGTAAGAGGACAAACTCCAAAGTTAAGTATGTGTTTGAAGGAGAGGCAATCTCATCCAAAGAT
>NW_013665880.1:485279-498053 GCF_000517525.1 Limulus polyphemus
CAAGGTAGGAGCCGCCAGTAGATTTACTTGACCACTGAGCCAAAACGAATTCCGCCGGTGATAGGACAGCAAGTGATAACAAGAGACTAGATGCCATCCCCTCCATATAACATGGGCCTCTGAAGAGAAAACCACAAAAAGACTTGGTGAATTGACAATTTACATGGAATATCCAAGTACAATAATTGGACAAGCTATTTCAATTCTCTGGATAGTTCGGCTAATATCTCTTGTTTCCTCCATACCCTTTATCAGAAGTTTTCTCTGTATACTTCCTGCCGGTGCGTCACTCAAAACTTGTCAAATAGAGCAGCTACCAATGCTTGATAGTTGTTACAGCTCTCAGCTGGACAGTTGCTTAATGTCTTTAAAGCTGGTTCTTTTAAGTGAACAGCAAGATGAATAGCTTTTTGCTCATTATTTGATTAGTTCACTTTGGAAATTATTTCGAACTGAGCTTGATATGCCTTCCATGATACCTTTATATCATAGTTTGTTGATTTCTCAATCAGACAATGCTGTTAAATTGCTCAGTTGAATATTGGAACTGAACTTGGTAGTGGTCAGAATAGTCCAGAAAGTTCTTTCAATAACAGATGAAACATCATTAATGGTAATGGCTGTAAACCAAATAAATTCCATTATCCTATATTTTGTAGCAGACAATGTTTTAGGTTGGGATTCTTGGGCAGGTGCGGAAAGAGGTACGGTTGGTTTAATTTTTGTATCGCAAAATTCATTTTTCAGATGTTCTTTTCTACCTCATTGATCTCTTTTGTATTTATTCAATTTTGTCACAATAGCCTTTAGGTTTTTCATTAAGTCTTTTCTTTACTTCTTCCATCTTATTTTTTATTTTTTCTATACATCTTCAAATGATTAATAAATCTTCTCTTCAACCATGTATCAATTTTTTTCTTAATTCTTCTTTAAATATTTCATCTCTTTCTTTTAACTCTTCTCTTAAAATCCTGTCTTTCAATTTTTCGTCTTTTTTTCATTTTTGTCTTTTAATTTTCTGTCTCCTTGTTATCCTTGCCCCTCAGTGGCACAGCGGTATGTCTGCGAACTCACAACACTAAAATCCGGGTTTCGATACCCGTGGTGAGCAGAGCACAGATAGCCCATTGTGTAGCTTTGTGCTTTCTATTGATTTTCAGTCTCTTTCTTCATAGTCTTCGTTTAAATTTCTGTCACTTTCTTCTTGGTCTTATTTTAATTTGCTGTCTCATTCTTCTTTTTTTTTACTGCTCCCTCCCAGTAGTTCAGCAGTAAGACTGAAGCTTTATAATTCTAAAAACCAGGTTTCGATACTCATGGTGTAGCTTTGTGCTTAATAACAACAACAAAAAAAACCATCTTATTTAATTTTTCTGTCTCGTTTCTCTAATTTTTTGTCTTTTTTTGTTGACATTCTTTTAATTGTTTTATGATCTCTAATAACAATTCGATCTCTCTGATTGAATTGTTATGTTGAAATTTCACCAAAGTTCTATTTCAATTCTAATTTCACCAACGTAAGCTCACTTCTGACACCAGGGTTGCAACATGTTCTTTGGTTTGACGAGTTCTTTTAATTTATTTGGGGAAAATAATGTGAAGTTCAATCAAAACAACGACAATAATTTAATTTATTTCTTCCTTAACGTCTGCTACTGGTTACTATAATTTCTGTACAGTTGTCAATCTAAATTCGCAAATAACTTTTTCACTTTCAACAGAAATTTACTTACTAATGGTAATATGACTAACGTAACGTACAAATAAACTTACAATTTCACGGCTAATCGATCGAGTAATGGAATACTTCACTAACTACTCAATTACTGAAAGCATTGAAACTGACTCACTGCACCATTGATTCCCATATTCATCATCTATCCTTTTTTAGATATTTTGTAAAGTCTCTCGATCATTAGCATTTATGAACATTTCAGGTATTCTAGGAGTACTTTTATAAACTTTTTAAATCTAGTGTCGTTATCATGTTAGCAGCTCCCACTTGCAAACAACTAAAATCATTAAAATATTGAAAATATACCTTACGAGAGTATGGTCGTAGAGTCTGTCCACAACACACCATTCTATACCACTAACAATTATTTCTCTATACCTTTCCATTTCTGAATTATTTGCCTGTCACTGGACTTCTGAAGCACCATGCGTACACACAGAGGTATATACTGTTATACAGTGTTGGAATTAGTAATGAAAGTGGATATCAAATGCAAATGCTATGGGATTGCTTTCCTCTATATAGTATGAAAATGAGCTGAAATCCAACTAGTAAGACAGTGCCATACCTATAAAAGTACAAACAGACATAGCATTTTATGCAATGGAATGGTTAATGGACTCTTGGCTCCAATGATAGAAATGGCACATGAAAAGTGAATAAATCATTGTTTTAATTGATGAAGTTCGCTTCACGCAACAAACGAACGCAAAATTTCATGATTAAAAAGAAGATGTATAGAAATTCTGAAGAGTATATGTGTGAAAGTAGTTCTGTTAATATTAGATATGGTCAAGGTAGAAAATCCAAAATTTTCAAAAGTAATGTTAAATAACTCAGGGTATGCCTTTTACATGCAGTGACGGACTAGGAGTGCAAATTGGCTCTAGTATTTTAATGCACACCTGCCCACTTTGAGGTTGTGGTGCCTATACTCATTATCACAGAAGAATGCAGAATTTGCGAAAATAAAGAAAATCTATGAACTGTACTGATTGAATTCGTTTTAAATAATTTTGTGTAAGCACCAGTGTCACTTCTGAATATACTCACTATTATATTCTTACATTATTTTCTGATGCTAATCTCTTCAGCTTGTTCCACTGCAATACTACATTGAATGATTTACATCGTGAATTTTCCACTGTGACTCTATCGTCAATCTTGAGCAATCATTTGATGAATTTTTCCAGTGCCAATTTCTGAAATCCATGATCTCTTATGTCAGAAAGGTTTCTATGGTCCAGCCAAGCAAGGTTGGTGTAGAGTATCCTACTGGAGAGAAAATGGCGAAACATGCCCTGTGTCGAGGATTACGTTGTGGACTTGAATCTTTTAGTTGTAACAGTATTAGATATTTGTCCATCATAAGCGGACTCGCCTGCCATGGTTTTCTTCTCCTCTACCCTCTTTTCAGGCTTAGTCGACTGTGCCATCTTGTCGTTTTCCCACTCTACAAAATTATCTGTAAGGTTCTTAACAACATCAAAATATCTATCAAGCATTTTGAACTCCTCCTTTGTTCTAGTCACTATCTGATGAGTTTTTAAGAGCTCCGTTTTACTAGTTTGACAGTTTTGAAGTCGATTCAAATATGCGCATGAAAATATAAATTGTGACAGCTATCTCATATTTAAGTACCGATTTTTTTTATAAGCTTTCATCTTTAAGCGCACATTAGATTAGATCTCCAATTGTTTTGAATCCTTGCTAATGTGACAATAATGTCAACGTATAAATCATAATTTGGTTTTGAAAATAAACCATATCTTTTTCTCAATGCTATATCTTTAGAACACCAGCGAGTTTCGACGATCATAGAAAGTCTTCGATGGTGAATATCCTGACTAACATTTTCCCAAATACTTTTCTGTTGCCACGACTCCCAGTTAAATACTGTGATGTCATTCATCAAACTGAATAGCGATGCACTTGCAATGATAACCTCTGTAGTAACTGCTAGTACTAATTTCAGTACATGTGCATATCACCAGATATGAATTTGGCCAGGGACTCTATCGGAAGCCATGCAGTGAAGCCTTTATATCGTCCTGGCATATATGCTGTTTCATTATATGTCAGTTTTGTAGGTCTCGAGAATCCTTATTAGTTATTGAAACAAGTCCTGGTCAGCTGAACATCCCAGCCTCTCTCAACTTATTTGCAACAGTCTCCTGAATAAGCTGTCGATAACAGTATTAATCATTGTTTTGGTGAGCAAAGTTATGAGTGATCCTCTTCTCTTTCCTTCCAGCGAATGCAACTTCTTGCTTTTTTAGTGTTTTTGCAGACAAACACAGTACTTACTAAGAATAGAACAAATATAAAAAAATGGTCATGACCTTCTGATTTGTTCCCCCATAGCTGAGTGTGCACTTTCCTATCACTCTTACAATTTCTTTCACTCACTCCAGAACTTTCCGCCTTTTTTGTATTTGTTCTTAGCGTACAGACTTTTGACTATGAAATAGTAACTTATCGTTAATTTTGCTGCTATCATTCAAAAAGTAAGCTTCTGTATGCCCTCTGTGCCTGACATTTTTCATGTTATTCGATCCTCTGACGAATATGCCACCAGTGTTTCATTCAATAAACAGATTTGTTACAGAAGTCTTAATAAATGCCAGGCAGACTGAGAAAAATGCATTTTGTTCTGCGCAGTAGGTCAATTCTATCCTTGCAAAGAAATTTTATAGGATCACTTATCTTTTCTTTTGGGAGATAATTTTAAAAAATAACTGATGAGCATTAGGATGCAAAGCAGTTGAAGGTATATTTTGTGCAAAACTACTTGAGGGCTATCTGCGCTATGCGTTTATAATTTTGAAGTGATAGACCAGTCAACACCACCAACTTCTGGGCTACTCTAACTGAATAAGAAGATATGATCACTATTATAATGTACTCACTGCTCGAAAATGTGGAGCGCAGTTTTATATTTATTTATTTTTGTGGTAGTGCAGTGCAAACCGTGGAACTTCAGAGTCATAGTCCGGTGCACTAGCATTGTCCATATTTGTGAATGTTTTATGGTGTGATAATTAGTTAACTTGTTGGTGCCTTGTTTTGCTTGAATGATTTCTTGCCATATAGTAAATTGAACCAACATCCTAGCTATACCATGATTAGGTTAAAATTAGAAAAGAGCCCCTTCTAGCATGGGTATGTACTACAATCTTTGTATTTAACATTTCTGAGAGCAAAGGCTACTCAGTTCGTTCGCCCTGCTTTTAAGTATTTTGTTTTACATATGTTGGATGTATAAGGCTGTTTAATGTGGGTGTTATCATTTAATTTATTTTGTGAGTTAATATTTAATGATTGTTTAGTTTCATAACAAGTGTGTTAAAAATTAATCATTTTAAAGGCGATAGTTATGTCAAGTTTGGTTGCGTAATTCGGTAAGAGTCGTACATTCTGTGTGTGTGGTTCAATTGTTGACGCCAAGTTACTCGAACCTTCAGTAGTATTATTACTTTAAAGCATTGCTCGCGTAGTTTACAGAAAGTTCGATGCCTCAGTTGGGCAACATATAAATATAGGCGACCAAGCCAGCACAAGTGAATTGAAGTAAAGTGAAGTGAAAAAAAGTTCAGTTCAGTCAGAAAATTAGTTAGGGAAAGAAAGCGTGAAGTTAGCCAGTGTGTGAGTGATTAGCCATAACAACCAATATTTTAAAGTGAGTTTCACAATTTAACAGAGATAAGGAGAATATTGTTACGTCTCTGTTCGTTTGTTAATTTTCCGTAAAAATTCTTTCCGAAGAAACTTTAGCGATACAAGTTCTTTCTTAAATAAAACTAGTTGATTCTTTCTCAATACAACTTTGCAATACACTTAATTTCCACAGTCATGCTATAACTTAACCAAATGCTATAATTCACAACGAATGATTCACGCGCATGACGCAATTGTCCGTCTCTGTCTCTGTCTGCAATTCAATTCCATTGTTGCCGTCACTTCTTGGCGGTCTTATATACAAGAATACCGCACATCTAGTAAACACTCGAGGCTTCACGAATGGACATGAATTTTCTAGAAGCTCATGACGTGTTACTAGCGTCATATGACTTCCGCTGTCGTAACAATACTTTTCCTTGTCAAAGGGTGTTCTCTAGTAATTGAACCCGTATCCGTGGACTTTACGAAAATGTGACAATTATTTGAAGTTCAGGATATAACTGTTGTAACGCACAGGGTAGCGTAAGTGAATTATTCACTGATACTATTGTGATAAGAGTAGAGAAAAATAATTTGTTTTATCAATTGGATTCTAAGTTAATTGAATCAGCCTAAGTGGATATTTGACAAGAAAAGATAATTATTTAGAGTTTGAGATACTGTGATATCCATAGTATAAATAATTTTTGTACTTAGTTTGACTTATTATTTTATAACTTTTTTATTTAGTTTTGACTTATTATTTTATAACCAGTAGAGTTTGTGCTGTCCGTTTATTGTCGAATTTATCGCCAAAAAGTCACAGACACCTACTGTAGAAGAATCCTTAGCCCACATATACATAAAACCCTGACAACATGAGTTTTTTAACGTAGTGAGTTGTTTGAGGTCTTTGCTATTTGATGAATTTACATAGAAAACTGTACGCAACTATTCCGTATTTGATGGCTAGTTCGGGCCTGCTTACATGATACACAAAAATCCACTAAAGATCTACAGTGAAATATGGTAAGTGGCCACTAAAAGTGTGGGCAACATGTCAACTAATGGTGTTGGAGGTGTACAAAAAAATTGATGACGTCCTGGCTACCTACAGTTAAAAGCATATTTTTATCTACCACGTAATTCCCTCAGGAATAAATTATTGGGCAGTCAATCAGATTTTAGAAAGGCAGTGATTTAAAGCAAACATGTGGTTTCATGATTCATGGAAAGAAAAAGAGGCTGATGAGATTCGTAATCATGGATTGACTTGCACAAAGTTCTGAAATGAATGTTATTAAGACTGTATAGACTTATGTGAAAATTGAGCAGATCAAATAGCAACCAAATAACTTGACTGAATTGTGAGGAATAATTCAAGAAATTTGGAACAATATTTTACAATGATACCATACTTTGACAAACTTATGATAGAATGGAAAAAAGATGTACTGCTCTGTTTCAACAATTAATACGAAATACTACTGTTTTCTACAAGTTATTTACTTTTGTATTTTGTGTGATAATGTTTTGTACTAATGGTCATTTGAGCATTTATCTGCAATTACTCATTGTTTTTGATCTTGTGTGTGTAGATATATATATATATATAATAGAAAACAATATCTCCAATCCGAACCCCCCCCCACCACACACACACACACACCCCACCCCCACCCAGTGGCACAGCAGTATGCCTACGGACTTACAACGCTATAAACCTGGTTTCGATGCCCGTGGTGGACGGAACACAGATTGCTCATTGTGTAGCTTTGTGCTTAACTACAAACAAACAAATCTCCAATTGATTCATAAACTGTCGTTTTTTATCGTCATTTTCATCAGAAGAGGAACAATACTTAACAATATGTAAACAGTCATAAGATATTCTGAATTGGGCAACATTTGAATTTTCGAATTTATTTAGTTTGTTTCTAAAATTTACCTTACTATACATTTATATATTATGTTGATTTTCCGTTATTATGAATGATAAAAAATAAAAAAAATGTGTAAAAAATAAAGAAATCACAAGCATATTAAAAAAACTATTCTTTTTATTTCTCTGAATAATAGTCTGCAAAATCAACTTTGTTGCTTTGCTCTTGGCTTAGAGTTAAAAAAAAAGAACGTATTGAATATATTTCATTGGTATTTTTTGTGTTTATATTTTAATATGTCAAATATTATGTTGATATGTAAAGTTGAATTTGAATAAGTTCCATATCACTACAGGTATAATAATATATTTACCTGGAGAGTGTTTTAAACTTCATTTGTGATCTACGTGGTTAGGCCTAGACTTTCATCTAATCTATTCCTACGAATTTTATCGGTATCACGTCAGAGTACAGACAAGCTACAGTTATGTTTTTTTTTTTTCAATTTTCAGTAATAACCTTGTTTACGAACTCAGGAGACATTAACTGAAGAGTAACAACATTAAAGATTTGGGTTAATGTGCAGAATAGAATTAATTGATTAAGCCACTAAATCAATGAAATTTATCGATTTTGTTTTCTCGAACGGTAAACCCAGTTTTGTCATTTTATTCATTTTTAGTAACATCTCACAATGTTCAATAAAATTTTCTATTATAATCTGAGCCTTTATGGGGTAAGACAAAATGGTTTATGATCTTAATCATTTTTTATTTTATTGAATGTAATGTTGAGTTGAAGTGTAATTTAACTTGGTTTCATTAAGAGCAGTTGTTCAACTTTAAGAAAGAATATTAATTTATAGACCTGTTGGCTGCATACCAAAAATGATTTACTTTTTACGTGGAATACGTTTATCTGGTAGTATTTATGGACGTAAGATTATTCATCAAAGTGTACAAACTTCAGAACACAACTGGATGAGATGCTCCACAAGTACCATTTATGCACTGTCTTCTTTTCCTGGAAGAGCTGCTGTTGCAGTCATCAGGGTATCTGGACCTCAGGTTATCATGGTGTTGAAAAGTCTTGCAAGGTTCAAAAACATTCCAGAACCTCGTAAGTTGTTTTTAAAAAAAATTTTTGATCCAGTTAATAATAAAATGCTTGATCGAGGTTTAGTCGTGTGGTTTTCGAAACCAAAAAGTTTCACAGGAGAAGACTGTTGTGAGCTACACATTCATAGTGGAACAGCTGTAATTATGTCTGTGCTCCAAGCTTTAGGTAAACTTCCTAAAACTAGGCCTGCTGAGCCTGGTGAGTTCACAAAAAGAGCATTTTTAAATGGTAAGTTAGATCTAACTGAAGTTGAAGGTATAGCAGACCTTCTAAATGCAGAAACAGAGGCTCAACAGCAACAAGCTCTTTCACAGATGGAGGGTTGCTTATATAATTTGTATTCTGGTTGGAAAGAGAGGTTAAAGATATGCTTAGCTCATGTTGAAGCATTCATTGATTTTAGTGAGGATGAAAACATTGAAGATGGTATATTGGATCTAACATTAAAATCTGTACAGTCTGTGTTCAATGAAATTGAAAACCATCTCGCAGATAATAGACGTGGAGAGCGTTTGCGTAGCGGTGTTAAGGTGGTTATTGTAGGAGAGCCTAATGTTGGGAAAAGTAGCCTTTTAAATTTAATTTGCCAAAGAGAAGTAGCCATTGTATCACCACTTTCAGGAACAACTCGTGATGTCATTGAAGCAGCATTAAACATTGGTGGTTATCCCGTATTGGTTTGTGACACAGCTGGCCTTCAGGAAACTGAGGATTTAGTTGAACAAGAAGGTGTAAAAAGAGCTTTTCAAAGATTGCAACAAGCTGATTTAATCATATATGTAAAGCATTGTTTGGAGTTCATAGAACAGAAAAATATAGGTGAACTTGTAAACAATATATATAAACCAACATTTTTATCTGCAGTTGATGCAAATAATGTTGATAGTCAAAAGAACTTAAGAAGTGAGGATGCAGAACTTTTGAAGAATTCAGAAGTAATTGTAGTAATAAACAAGTCTGATCTTTTACCAGAAGAGATAATAAAGGAAAACCTGAAGCAAAAACTTGAAAAAGAATGCATTTCATGTAGTTTAATTTCTTGTAAGACAGAGTATGGTTTAAATAGTTTTCTTAGTCTTCTTCAAAACAAAATTAAAAAACTTTGTTGTGATTCTAGAACTTTCAAACCATCTCTTACTCAGGACCGCCATCGCTTCCATTTGGTTAAGTGTCAGAAATATCTAAAAGAGTATATATTTGAAGAGGAGACTGATATAGCAATAAAAGCTGAAAAGTTAAGAAAAGGTTTGATAGAGTTAGGCATGATTACAGGTCATGTTTGTACTGAAGAAGTTTTGGATGTTATTTTTAAAGATTTTTGTATTGGAAAATAGGAAGCTTTTTATTAGCAGTAACGAATTAAATGTGCAAAAATAAAGGAATGACAATGTTTATAAAGTTTAGAGGTACTTCTTCTAATCTTCAGTTTCAAAATTATTATCAAACACATTTATCCACAAAATTGTTTAACAGTCAAATATACTACATTGATTTTGTGGAAAAGAGAAAATAATTTAGGCATTGTTAATATATAGCCTTAAGAGCCTTGTAATTAGTATTTAGCTGTGGTGGTGAAAATGGAAAAGATATTATCATTTCTATTTAAATAGATTGTAGCCTTTTGAAGTAGTTTGTGCAGTTTTGTTCCTGTTAGTAGAGGAAAGATATCGGTGTGTTATAAAGTGTACAAAGGTGGGCTACTTAAACCATGCAAGCTGTGAGAAAAAAATGTAGTGTTTGAGAATATTTTGAAATATAAAAGAATTAAAATGACAAGACTATATCATTGAACCATCCCTCATTAAAACAAGAATACCAAAACACTAATTTAAGAGCCTTCTATTTTAATTCGAAATTGTAAACAAACTTAACGTCAATATATTTAATCAATAAAATGCTGAAATAATTCAAACAAAACAAACCCTTAATGTTCAAGTTTGTATTTCTAAGGTCTTTATTCCACGACTGACACATATAATAAGAGGATTATCCAACCCTTTAACTATTTGAAGTGCCTGAATCAAGTTTCTTTTCGTTCTATGCCTTGAAGAAAGTAAATCCACAAAGTTTCACAGTAGAAATTACTTTAAATTATACAAAGGAAAGTCTGTGCACTCTTTCCAACATGCTGTAGAAAAGGAGACAAAAACTGCAAACAGTGTTCCAAATTAGGCTTCATCAAAGTTTTGCACAAGGCTGTAATAACCATCTTTTTCTTTCTAAGTCATTCAAATAGAACCAATAACTCTGGTCTTTTCAACAATAAAAATAAAAACTTTTTTATAATTTTTTCTTTGTTTTGTACAACAACAATGCCTCTCATTTCTACATTTCCTAACCCCAAATTTATAGTTCTCAATAATAAAAGTTTTCTTCCACATTATAGAATCTGTATACTGTGATTATTAAAATTGTTTTGGAAACATTCTCAACAGAATTAGCTCTTCCTAGTATATGCATCAGAGAATCTGGAATTAATGCTGGCTAAAATGCCTTTCAAATTTATAACATAAGTAATTTAGGTCCCAAAACAGACTTAAGAGGTACCCCAGAAAATGCATATTGATTATTACTATTTGTATTATTCTTCAGAAAATCAATTTTCAATATACTTCTTGAATTTTAAACCAATATTATGAGTATCTGACTTATTAATCTTTTGTGAGACATGTTATGAAAGCCTTTTTTGAAGGTCAAGCCACATCATCTAAAAAGATGGCAGCTGAATCAAAACATACCAACTTTTAATACCAGCTTTCCAGATGCTCTTTAAGTATTTTGGAAAGATTCCCTTACTAATAACAGAAATTAGACAAAAATGGGGATTCTCAAACTGAAGGGTAAATGTGGTTTCAGGGGTACTATAGTTCATGAAAAAAATATTCACTTCTAAATGATCATGACATCTAAAAAGGAATGGTTTAACAGCAAAAGGTGGTGATTGTAAGGAGCCCAAAAGAGACAGTAGTAACCTAAATGAGAGTAAATTACATTATTCAAAATCTCTTAAATGATAAATGATGTACTTGCTTTGATTTTTACTACAGTAGATGGAAGCATAAAACCCTTATTTTAAGCCTAGAAATGTTCATAAATCCTCATAACTTGAACTGTATCTTTTTTTTCACTTCATTTTTATGTTTATAACTCTCCATTTTAGCATCTTCCATGTTATGAATTCAGAAACAAATGTCCCTATTGATAACACAAAGTGTTTATTCTCAGAATTACAACAAAATTATATGTTCTATATTATGAGAGAAGTCATCATTACAAGCATAATTCTTCCCATTGTGCATTATCATTGGTACCACTTTAATGTTGTCTTTATCACCATCTTGTAGGTGAAATTTTTGTTTTTATAAGCTAGGCACATTTAATTTATTAGAAGTTTAATTTTTGTATTTATCCATGCAAGAAATAATTTTTAGTTGGAACTTAAACATTTGGTAAGAATACAGACATTCCTTCTGATTATTTTTATTGAACCAAGAAAAACGTTCCAAGCTTCAGTAACGTTCACCCCATTAGGATTAGCCACCCAATTTTTTCTACAGTTTTTGACTGAGGCAATTACCCTAAGATTAAAGTATTTCATAATAGTAAAACTGTAGCCCTGTTTGTTTTGGCATTATAACTTAACATAGTCCTTTAAGTATCAACAATCTTACTGAAGAACTATACAAAACGTTGATAAGGAACCCCCCCCACTCTTCCAGAAATGTCTCCCAGTGGCACAGCGGTATGTCTGCGGACTTACAATGCTAGAAATCGGGTTTCGATACCCGTGGTGGGCAGAGCACAGATACCCCATTGTGTAGCTTTGTGCATAAATTCAAACAAACAAACAAACTTTCAGAAACCTCAAATTCACTCTCCCATTTATTTCGAACCACGTGATATTATGTATCTCAAATGCTTTCAGCTCAATTGTAAAAGGAAAACCCTCTCATCCTGTTTTATTCAACCACTTTCAAAGAAACACTTTAAAATTGGCTGAAATATATCTTCATAATGTTAAATTAAACAAGATTCAATGAAACCAGTTATATCTACCATGCATATTCAAGAAGCTTATTACAAAGATTTCTGTCATTGCACTGTATAAAAGAAAATAAGTTTATATTCTACAACCTTATTAGTATTAATTAATGATATATTAACTAATTTATCCTTTAATATCTGAGATCCATGGTACAGTTTTTCACCGTCTAAGGATTTCCTTTATTGCTATTTAATGTTAGTTTAAACAACCTAATAAAGTAATTTATAGCTTCCCTAAACATTTTCTTAACCAGCTTAGTTGGAGGCTATCACTTGCACCCACCCAAACTAAAACCTATCCTACAAATCCAACCAGCTTAACAGTTTATTCAG
>NW_013665880.1:498941-502774 GCF_000517525.1 Limulus polyphemus
TAAATGTCGTAATCTTGTTTATTATCAAACTTCGTTTTCCTTCGAACACATCGATTTGAAAATGTTATTGAACATATTATGGTCTGGAAGAGAGAAAGTATTCTATAGGTAAAGTCTGTTTCTAATGTTCGTTCTTTTTTTCGGTTGTATGTGTGAGTTGATGGCCTTTCAAACATTACTTTGTTTTCAGCGATAAGCCTGGGGGCTTATTACGCTAAACATTGGGTTTCGATACCCCTAGAGGGTACAGCAAAGAGAGCCAATTATATAGTATTGTGCTTAACACAAACAAATTAAAAAATATATATATTATGTTTATTATGCAAGTTTGAGGGACTATGGAATGTATATACACACATAGCGAAAAGAACCGTTTATAAATTGTTAGGAGCTGGATGTAATTCGTAAAATATGAAAAATATAAAATGGTTATACTCCAACTGTGTTATTTCTAAATATATTTGATGTTGTTTAAAACTAATATCCAAACTTTAAAATCGTACATAAAAGAAACATTAAGATTATTTGAAACAACAGCAAATAAAGACTCAAATTCTGAAGAAAATACACGTGGTTCCAATGAGTTTTTTGTATTATTATGTGACAAAAACAAACATTAACAAGAAAATGAAGTTGTACACTTGGTATCAAACTTTCAGTCTCCATGATGAAATGTCTCCAGTGACTCAGCGATAAGTTCGAGGGCTTATACGCTGTAAACTAAGGTTTGATATCGGATGTAGGCAAATCGCACATAGTCCATTGTATAGTTTTGCATTTGAGGTCAAACAAAACAAACCATGGTGAAACACACAATGCTATTCCTGTTTATGATCCGATGTGTGATGAAGCAGTATATAAGACAAATTACATTTCAAGTACATGTAAAGAAACTTATTACGTTTAAAAATTTATAACATTCTCATTTCTAGAGAAATTACATTTAAATCAAAGAATATGAATGTAGTGATGCAGACGACGGTCAGATATTTCAAAGAGAATAACATATAGTGCAAATAATTAAACATAAACTTTTTAACAAGTCATTTTTTTTTGTGGAACAAAAGTACAAATAAGTAATGATTGTGACAAATGAAATTTCAAGCAATGCAATTTAGTGAATATGAAAATCGCAGCTTCAACAGACTTGGATTTTTGATTGAAATTTGTTATGCCTACTTGTAACATTGAAAAGCAGAAAAGCATCAAAAACATAAAAGAAATATATAAAATATATGCCCTCAGTCGCACAGCGCATGTCTGCGGACTTATAACGCTAGAATCCGGGTTTCGATACCCGTAGTGGGCAGAGCACAGATAACCCATTGTGTAACTTTGTGCCTAATTACAAGCAAACAATAAAAATATACATTTTTATTTTCATAAAGCTTTTCTCTTATATCCACCTATCCATAACGAAAATAAAATTATAATGGTTAAGAAAAGAAAGTAAATAACATATTAATCCAAAATTTAATGTTTTACCAAATCACTGAAACTATTCATAATGAATAAGATTTAGTTTAATCAAAGAATCGACTTATAAAACTTGAATATTTGTCTAATAGGGGTTAAAAACAATAAACAATATTTTATAGCAGAAAACAGTATACGTGCAAAATTTATAGTGCACCATCTACAATTCATATAACATGTGTTAAACAGAAGCATTTATAAATAAGCAATATGTCGTATTTTGTTTTGTGAAAAATTGAATATTTTGAAGTTTGAAACATATCTGTCTTGGATTAACAGCGGCTACTGATCAGTAAAGGTATTTTTTACTTCAATCATGTATTGGTTATTAGCTATTTCAATGGATGACGATGAAGATGGTCTTTTTTCAATCATGAGGGACGAACCAACCATTACCTATTTGCAGCAGATTCATTTATCAATTAAATGTAAAAAAAGTATACGTTTGACATTACATAATACAACGTGCATAGGTTACTACTTCACAATTATAATAGCTCTGTTACTAATAATTATAATAATGGGTTTGTGATTTTGGTATTTGCCCAGAAAACTGTAAAAGTAATATATATTTTTAAGAAAAATGATGGAAATATATGAAAAAACAATATTGAAAAAAGGAAAAATTATTCCATTTTCTATTTGATAAAATTAAATCAGGGCCAAGATTATAGGTTGTGTTAATAATTCTTATTATGACCCAGGTTAATTTTTATTGAATTCAAGTACAAAGTGAAATACTTTTTCTACTGGAAGTTTACAATATTTTTCACTTATTAATTTGATGCTAAGATGAATAGTCGTAAATGTTTTCTCGATCTGATTCTCGAAAATTCTGTCGTAAACATATCTGTTCTAAAACCAAGATTTATTTAGGAGTTCTATAACCAGTAAACACTAAAATATCACGTCTAATTACTCCCCAGAAAATGTACCATATTAGTTTTCATTTGAAATGTTCCCTGTTATATTTCCTTATAATGTACCTACAATCCCCTCCCCCCAGTGACACAGCGGTATGTCTGCGAACTTACAACGCTAGGATCCGGGTTTCGATACTCGTGATGGGCAAAGTACAGATAGTCCATTGTGTAGCTTTTTGCTTAATTACAAATAAACAAATGTACCTACAATTTTATCGAAACATCTTAATTACTTTCAGATTTCTGTATAAACCAATTTAAAATGCGAAGAGTGTGTTTTTAAAAGAAAATTCGTAAACACTAAAATGAAGTTCAAAAAATTACAAAACATAATTATAAAATGAACTTCCGAAAATCTTATACATTTTAAGACGCCTAAAGGACACAATCTAGTAAAATATGAACTATTCGATCGCTGTCGTGGTTAGTAGTATGATTGTAATAGTTACAACTTTATCAGGGAGTGCTGAAGTCTATTCGGGATCAGCGGTACTTTGAATGGTGTTGAAATTTTGGATTCTTATTACATAATTTCATGGATTATCTGTCGATAAAGAATTGATTTGAATGTTTATTATTTATATATTTGTAACACCATTTTCTTAATCTATTCAATTTGAGTGAAGTAAATAGGTATAAACTGAATTAGGATATAAAATTTATTATTTTTATGACTAAAAACTAAAAATAATTACTAACGATTACCTGAAAAAAGTCTTGAAATTTAGGATTACAAGTTACGAAGTAGACTATTAAAATAGTGCCTACGAATACTTTTTGTATTGTGTGTAAAAATGTGATTAATTATAATTTGCATGTATTAAGTTTGTAAACTCGTGATGGTGTCCGTGTACATAATATTTGATTGCAATTATAGTAATAATAGTGTGTGATATAGAAAAAGTCGACCTAGTGATACTGTCTGTATACATATATTCGTTCATTACAATATACACAGGGTGGTCACAAGTAAATAGACACCACCTTTTCAGAAAAAAATGAAAATTTTCAGTCATATTCACATGAATTGATATATTTATAATTTAATTAATATCTAACAGATCTTCCTTTCGCTTCGTGGAGTTCGTTGATCCTTTGGGGCATCGTGAGAATCATCTCGTTAATTTTAGAATGTGGGATTTTCGCCCACTCTTGCTTCAAAACTTGGAGTAGATCGCTCTTCGAAGTTGGTTTTTTTGTTTGTTTCTTGACTTGTCGGTCGAGTATGGCTCAGAGGTTTTCAATGGGGTTCATGTCAGGAAATTGACTCGGCCAGGGCAACTTCTGGATACCATTTTCTTCCTGCCACTTTTGGGTGTTTCTAGTAGTGTGACACGGTGCTCCATCTTCCTGGAACAACGTTGTGTTATTGTCCACGAAACCCGAGGAATAAAGTGGCAAGAGTCCTTCCTCCAATAGTTCGACGTATTTTGC
>NW_013665880.1:503087-504547 GCF_000517525.1 Limulus polyphemus
TTTATGTATATATATAACAATATTCCTTCAATCTTATAAATGGAAAAAAGGTGGATCTTTCTTTTTATGTTGGTACTTGAGTAGTCTTAATTAAATTTTATAAACTGTACAGGCTTTCAAGCTAAATTAAAATAAAATAAATAAAAAACTAATAAGCTATAACTTTTCAGCAAAATTATGCCAACTATTTGTAGTATTAATGTCAATCACACAACAAACCTGAACGTTTTTAATCTTTCAATTAACTCACTCACTATCATATCACGTTCTTGTGATTATTACAGGCAATCAGAATACAGATAATAGTAAGAGTGATATAACCGCCAAACTCATAGTAAAAGTCAACACCATCTCAGAAGTTAGCCTCCAAGCCTAAACAGAACACCAGTAAAGAAGAACAACAAACATTACGTGAATTAAAATAACCCCCAAAGCTTCATGATCTTACCTTCTAAGAAAGGAGAACAGACAGTTTTTGTGTACAAGAAGAATATAAAATGTTACAGGAAATGTCATCTGACTATTATTACCAAAATACGAAAAAAAGGTCCAACAAAAACCAAAATTATGCTACTAGAATATGGAAAATTAAATGTTAGAATTGTCAAAAACGTATACAACAAATTGATATCTAACCATCAAAAGGCACCACAGCCGTACAATGTACTCAAAACACATAAATACTTAGACAGAATGTTAATTTTAGGAACACCCTCCCTATGATGCAGCAAAACATCTGGCTGCCATAGTAAAACCTATCTGATAGAAATTATGATGATTAAAAAATTAAAAGGTTTAATGATGAAAATTAAGAATTAATCAATTACATATCCCTATATTTAACTATTATTGATGTAATTTTATTATTTACTAAAGATCCAAAGCTATCTCAATCATCTATAGTAAACTTGAAGTAGACACAACTTTACCACAACAAACCAATACAAATCTATGTTCAATTATGATACTCCTCCAAACTTGTATAGTTCTTATTTTAATTGGAAAGGGAACGTTTGTCAAATGACTGATGGAATAACTGTGAGATTTCTTTTAACACCTATTGTATGTGAACTCTTTGTTTACGAACTAGAAAACCGTGCATTATCATCTGCTGTCTATAAACCTCTTAAATGGTTTTGGCATGTGGAATATATTTTTCTGGTGTTATGAAAGGATAAAGCTGAACGAGCATTTCGAACATGTTCATTTCATATCGCAGATAGAAGATAGTGGCCAACTACCATTTCGTGACACATTCGTAATCAGAGAAGAATATCATCTTCTGACAAAGATCTTTAAAAAAACACCTTCAAATGATAGTTCATTTTAAATATGCACTACTGGCGCTTGTGTTTAAAATTTTAAATCATAATAAATAATTAAAAACAACGTTTTGTATTTACACAATAAAAACTTTATTGAAGCCGTACCGCTTCCACTTTTAAAATAGAAATATCATT
>NW_013665880.1:505031-507788 GCF_000517525.1 Limulus polyphemus
TCAGGAGTAACTTACAAGACTATTTTATACTTTTCCCCTTGTCGCATTACTTCATTGTTATTTGCAAATTTCCTTGGTGTAATACAAAAAATATTTATAAAATATCTCTCCATATATCAATGTATTGAATTGCTGGTCCTTCGTCTCTATTTAATACTTGTTCTTGTTTTTTATATTTCATTATTTCTAATGTTTCTTTAATATTTAATGATATAAAACTTCGAGGCTGAGCTAAGACTAAAGTTTTTTCCCATAATATTGTATGTTGGTTAGTTTTTACATGTTCGGCTATAGTTGAAATTTTTATTTTATTATTTCTTATGTAACTTTTGTTTTCTTGCAATCTATATTTTAAATTTATTTTAGTTTGACCATATATAAACACTACCACATTTACATTCTATCTTGTATATACCCGTTTCGTCTGTTAATTCTCTTTTGTCTTTAGCATTCCCTATCATATCTTTTATCTTATTTATTGGTTTGAAGATAGGGTAAAAATACTTTTTAAATACTTTATATAATTGACTTGTTAAACCTGGAACGTAAAGTAAACTTAGAGTTTCTTTTTTCTTTTTTTTTTTCATAAGCAGATTTTAATGTGGTATTTTAAACTGAATTTGAATTTTGGTTAAATTTCTTGAATGCTTTGTCTACTATATTTGGTTCAAATCCCCTATCAATAGCTATATACTTAATTAATCACAATTCGTTATTGAAATCTTCCTGTCTTGAACATATTTTTAAAGCTCTATAAACATATGTATAAAATGCTGATATTTTTTGGTGCTTTATATGACATGATTCTTTGTGTGGCGGCATAACAACAGCAAAAGGTTTTCTATAAACTGATGTTTCTAAGTTACCTTCTGCTTCTTTTCTAACTAATACGTCTAAGAAATTAATGCTTTTATATTCTTCAATTTCACACGTGAATTGAATTGTTGGTTCTTTACTATTTAAGTAATTAAAAAAAATTCTTGTAGTTTGCTGTTGCCATGTCGCCACACCACGAATGTGTCATCTACATATTTTATCCAAACTGCTGGCTTAAATTTAGCGTTATTTAAAGCTTCATTTTCAAAACTATCCATATAAAGGTCACATAACAACAGTGACAAGGGGATTTCATAGATAAACCCTCTTTCTGTTTATAATAATCTTGATTAACTTGGAAAAATGGATTATTTATACACACTCTTGTTAATTTCGACATATCTATAATTTCGACTGTTGGTATTCTGTTTTCTATTAATTTGTTATCAAAACATCTACTCGTGTCATCTGATGGTGTTTTAGTAAACAACAGTATTATATCAAATGATACCAATAAGTCTTCCTTTTCTAATTTTAGGTTTTTAATCTTCTCTACAAATTCTATAGAATTTTTGACTGTATGATTGTTCTTATTCCTCAAAAAAACAATAGAGAAGATTAAAAACCTAAAATTAGAGAAGGAAGACTTATTATTTGATAAAAATAATGCGAGATCCGGTCCTGATTACCGATTACCCGTATTTATAAAAAATCTAGTCTTGCCTCTAGATACTGCCCGAAATTATTAGGTTCTTGGAGTCATCGTAAATTTTCTAGATGTTCTAGGACTACTTTTATGAACTTTGTTGATATTTACGTCATGCACCTTCTAGCAAAGAAACTTCGAAATTAAAACATATAAAATATAGCTTACAACAATATATCAAATTATCAATTCTGTCACCCATTTAATGTTAAATAACGAAACACAAACTTCCTAACAGCAATATCTCTTGAAAGCACATTATTCACAATTCATTGATGTTTCCCTGAAACATATATAACAAATTTCTGGAGAAATGATTATTCGTTACAAAGGGTCTGTCACCAATAAAATACTTGTACAAAGAAATATCATAATGCACCAAAGTTAAAAAATGTGGCCCAGAAAATGGCATCAAATGCATTTATGAAAGAATTAAAATTATATATTTGTGAGATCCATTTCTAAACTCTTGTCATCGCGCTTCAATAACTTCCCAGATTTGGCTGCAATGTTCATATCAGCATTATATTATCAATATAATCTTTCTTTAAACATCTCGTAAGTATGATTAGTTATAATATTTATATGAAACACACGGTTTTCAACTTTTGTTTTTACGATTTTAAAAAAAAAGTTAATTAATTGTATATTATTTTGATGTGCATTATTAATTTATTTCTCCTGTTCATGTTTCTCCTTGTGTTGTTGTGGTGTGCAAGCATTCCCATTTTCTATCTCCTTGTATTAATACAGAATTTTTCAAAATGTTTAATTTATTCAGGTGTATGTTTACTTTTTCACAAAATTTAGAAAATAAAGTCAATTCCCTCTAGTGATACAGCGGTATGTCTGCCGACTAACAACGCGAGAAACCGGGTTTCGATATCCGTGGTGGGCAGAGCACAGATAGACCATTGTAAAGCTTTGTGGTTAACTTCAAAGAAACAATAAAGTCATTAAGCCTCTTTTGCTCTACTTACCTATTGTTCTGTGTAATTCACTAGAGATAACACCTTGTTTCTCCGCAAAGAAAATAGCAGTAAAATTATACTTGGTATGTGAAGACAAACAGCAAATTTCTTCATTGATAGGTCAGGTGATATCTTGAAATAACAACATTATAATTGGAATGACTACGTACGTGGGTAGAATAAGTCACCTCTGGGAATGTATGATATTATAAATTCGATGACGAGGAACCCACTTTGAGACTAATAATGGCTGGAGACGGCTTA